>NC_036855.1:2023930-2033580 GCF_002910315.2 Salvelinus sp. IW2-2015
CCCCCCCTCTCTCTCTGACTCTAACACATTCCCATAGGCTGACCTGTGAAGGGGCTTGTGCAAGCTGTGGGGTGTGATTGAGATGGCTAATCTATCCACAGGTCAGAAAGCGCTGTGGGAGGGAGATGGATGCCGAGGTGTCAGGTGAAGTTGCCCCTAGACGCTGATCTTGGGTCAGTTTTGCATTTCCCCCAACTAATGATCAAGGTTTGGATTGTGGGAGGGGAAGCTGATCCTAGATCTGTACCTACGGGAAACTTCACCCCGGCCTGAAGAGAGATGAATGCCAAGGTGTCAGAGCACTTTGGTTATGCTCTGGGATGCTGAGCTGTCCCCAGGCAGGACAGGGGAGATGTGGGAGTGTATGATTAATAGGCTATCATATCTCCTCTAAATTATGTCCCATGTAACACAGCCCAGACAGAGGGATATTCTAATGGCTTAACATAGGGGGCCCCAGGTAAGCAGCCAATGGCTGCTAAATTTACTGAGACCTGTTCTTGCGTCCGTTTTTGCTTTATGTCAAGCTTGATGGTGATTAGCTCATTAGCTCMTTAGCTCATTAGCTTAAGCGAGCGCAACTCTTTTTACATTACATTTTGTCTACATTTCAAAGTCACAAGTTGACTGTTCAAAGTTGGTTATAATAATAAGTTGGTCATTACAAGAGAGGGTCTTTCAGCTTGAAACTGCAATTATTTACCCTTTATGTCTTCTCCCGTTGAGCTTAGAAGACCTCTTTACAAGGGAACCTTGGTCAAGTGAAGAGGCTGTAAGCACAGGAGGGGGTCAGAGACGGTCAGGGAAACCTTTCTGGAAAGGTTTATGGTGACTGAGATGTTCTAGAATGTTTAATCTAGCTGCTGGCATTGAAATGTCTCTGAGGGCCAGCTTTGGCCAGTCTCTTCAGGGCACCAGATTCATTGGTATCAAATAGATGGGGTGGCTTTAATAGACTTTCAACAGCTGGCATCTAATGTGACCTATGCTCTTTGTGTCTGTAATCCACGGACAGGGATCACTTTTGGATGCTGCCAAGTTCGATGACAACAAACTCTCTCTCAGCAACTGCCTCTTGCGCTCCATTCAAAGCTCAAGTCAAAATGTTTCCCTCATAATTGCCGGGGTTTATTTCAACTCCCCCCAAAATTAAAAGATGATCTTAGCAGAACAGAATTCTCTTGGGAACATCACGAGTGCTACTCAACTGTGGCAGGTCTAATGTCTGCCGCAATGGGGACAACATGCAACTGAGGCATTACATATTGAAAACAGACACTTTCTAGTAAAGCTACGTGTGACTCTGTTTTCATGTTCTGTGTATCACATTTGCAATGTGGACAAAGTTACATTGACACATGATTTGGTGTGTTCATGGCTGATAATGCTGGCGTATTAGTAACGAAGGGCATTCTGTTCTGATCCGAGTGGGGCTCAAACTCACAACCTTCTGCACAACAACACACACCACTCAACACCAGCCGTTTTTAGCTGACAGAGCAAGATACTAATCTGTCACTCTGTGAGTGAAAATTGGCATTATATCTCAGGGAAGTTGTGATGTCACCAATGTAYCCTAGACAACGTGCTACAAGCGTGTATATCCACTTCTTAATTATCTTCTCGTCTTCACAGAGCCTCCACCATCCCGAAACCTCCCGTGGCCCCGAAGGTACGTATGTTTATCACAGACAATKTGATTCTCTCCCCCTTTAAGCCAGGTATAGACCTAACAAAATATCTGATTCAACATTGGTATTCCTGCCAGTTACTGTAAAAAAAGTGAACATAGTTAATTTGATTGATATTGAATGTCTTTGCATAAATTGGGCCCCTCTGAAATGATGTCACACAACATCTGTGTTGCATGCTGGGAACAAGACCACCATTTGTAAAGTCATTCTATTTTGTTCCATTTTAATACAGTAGTTGCCTAGTTGTTCCATATTAATACAGTAGTTGCCTAGTTGTTCCATTTTAATACAGTAGTTGCCTAGTTGTTCCATTTTAATACAGTAGTTGCCTAGTTGTTCCATTGTTTTTATGGTTTCAGTTCAAATAAAATAAAAACTGATGCTTCTCTCTTCTCAGAGGGATAATTTAGTATTTTAACGATTTCTAAGCGAAAGGGCGGAACGATACAGTAATCTTTGACTTGGTTAAGATAAGTCCCCTTACAAAGTGCTTTTTTGGCGGTTTCTAAGAGAGCTGTGGAAACATCAGTGTTGCATGTGTTGTTGTGTTGATACATCCTGCATGCCTTTCCTCCAACATGTAGGTCGAGCCATCAGACATCATTAAGCCTGTGGCAATTATCAGCCACCACCCCCACCACCATCCCACTGAGCCCACCAGTCTTACCCCCAGCGCGCCACACAACAAAACTGCCCGGCCCTTTGGGGGCTGCGGGGGAGAGGACAGGGACTACCCCATCGCACGCTCCCCCCATTCCGCCTTCATTCCCTCTGCATCCTCTGCCTTCACCCCCGCCACCCTGGCCCGCACTCCTCCTCCTCCACCCCAGCTCCTCTTCCCTTTCTCGTCCTGCTCCTCACCCCCCTCCCTCCCTGCCGCACCCCAGCCCTCTGTCTATAACACGCCCTTCAACCTCTACTCCAACGAGAACGCCTGCGAGGTGGCCATGGGCCAGAGGCGGGGCCTAACGGAGAGCCAGGGAGGAGCTGTGCAGTTGAACGGGTGAGTGGCACTAACAGGCTCCTCCCCCCTTTACTCCTCCTCCCTTCCTCCCTCACCTGGGTCCAATGGAGAGATGTTGCTCTGGAACATCTTAGTCTTAGTATGAAACTGGGGTTAAACCATGGTTAAGGATTAAGAGGTTGGGTCCATCATGTACAGCACTGTGTGTCACTGTGAATGACCTTTCTGTTACAGTAGCTACGGTACTATAATATGATATGACAGATTGAATGTGGACATGTGAGTTCTCATTGGATCGTATAGTGGCCTGCTACCACAGTGAAACCGTAAAGTTCAGAAACAACAGTCATCTAATATGAACTTTTCACCATCGTGTGTAGCCTACTGGGTGTTGTTGCAGACAGTTTTAGATGATCAACAGAACTATTTGAGGTGTAAATCAGTTGAGATAGAGGTTGCGTTCCAAATGGCGCCCAGTTCCCTATATAGTACACTATCCTATGGGCCCTGGTCAAAAGTATCAAACCATAAAGAGAATAGGGTGCCATTTGGAATGTAGGAGTAATTTTACTAAATTAACAATGAAGGTGTTGAAGCTGTTTAGTTGGTACTGCTCGTGTTCAACGTGCCGGTCTGAACTTGTCAGGGTTCAGGTGGTTTGGGTCTGAACTTGTCAGGGTGCAGGTGGTTTGGTATGAACTTGTCAGGGTTCAGGTGGTTTGGGTTCTGAACTTGTCAGGGTGCAGGTGGTTTGGTATGAACTTGTCAGGGGCAGGTGGTTTGGTGATGAACTTGTCAGGGTTCAGGTGGTTTAGGTATGAACTTTGTCAGGTTCAGGTGGTTTAGTATGAACTTGTCAGGCTCAGTGGTTTGGTATGAAACTTGTCAGGGTCAGGTGGTTTAGGTATGAACTTGTCAGGGTGCAGGTGGTTTGGTATGAACTTGTCAGGGTTCAGGTGGTTTAGGTATGAACTTGTCAGGGCTCAGGTGTTTAGGTCTGAACTTGTCAGGTTCAGGTGGTTTAGTCTGAACTTGTCAGGGTTCAGGTATTTAGGTATGACATTATGGTCAGGGTTCAGTCACGTTTAGGTATTGAACTTGTCAGGGTATAGGTGGTTTGGGTTAAAACGTGTTTTGGCACTGAGGCACTAAAGCAAAAAAGCTGTTTTTGTTTTTAGTGTTTTCAAGTAAATAAGGTCAAACTTTCCCAGTACTGGAAATATTATTGTGAAACCACAAGGTACAGGCACCAACGCCAGATTTAGGCGTGGGGAAGGACTATGTTTATGTTTTGTGTAGTTAGTAATAGTTTAGTTACTCATTGGCTGTACACAGTACATACAAGTAGAACAGTAGCAAAACAATCCGGACATTTTGTCTCGTTTTTCTTCTCCCCCTACTTCTCCATCTCCTCCTGTCTGTCTAGTGCTGTCTGTCTGTCTTGTCTGTCTGTCTGTCGTCTGTCTGTCTGTCTGTCTGTCTGTCTGTCTGTCGTCTGTTGTCTGTCTGTCTGTCTGTCTGCTGTCTGTCTGTCTGTCTTGTTCTGTCTGTCTGTCTGTCTGTCTGTCTGTCTGTCTGTCTGTCTGTCTGTCTGTCTGTCTGTCTGTCTGTCTGTCTGTCTGTCTGTCTGTCTGTCTCTGTCTTCTGTCTTTCTCTAATCTCCGACAAGTCCGTGACACACCCCCGTTTCCTCTGTGAGTCCAAGGCTAGAGGAGATACTTTGACGCCTGTGCATATTTTTAGCCTGCAGTAACCTATCTGTTTACTGTATGGTGCAGTATGGAAGGCTTAATGAGGTTGATGGTGGGGAGCTTTTCCTAAACTTACCATTTGTCGGAAGAAAGCTTTACCGTCTAGGTTGAGCCTGATGTTTGGCTGTGTGCAAATGAGCTGTCGATACATCAAGCTGTCAAAAAACACACACACAGGCATAGATAAATACACACACAACAACACACACACACACACACACACACAACACACACACCACACACACACACACACACACACACACACACACACACACACACAACACACACCACACACACACACACACACACACACACACCACACACACACACACCACACACACACACACACACACACAAGGTGGTCTTATGTGACCTCTAGCCCCGGGTGACAGGATCCAGAGGGCGTCTCTGTTTCCCTGCTTGTCCCCAAAATCATATTACCCAGAATATGACACTCTATAAACACCCTACTATTCCACAAGCTTATTGGCGCTGTTCTGTCAAAGTGGCACACATACCCATTCAGAATAGAAAAGCCTTATCACAGAAGATACAACCAGAAGGTACAGTGGTGGTGATAACATGGAGATTGTTGAACTCTGTTTACCATTACCAACAACTCTGTTTATCTGTATCAGAGTCACTACAACACATCTGCTGGAGCCATGTTGGCATTAAACCCCAGACAGCTGTTCTGCTGCTTAGCCGACACATGTCTGACTACGGACTGACTTGACTGTCTGGATGATCCGGCTCACGTTGGTCCTGACACTCAGACAGACAGTCAGACAATCAGTCAGTCAGTCAGACAGACAGGACAGACAGACAGACAGAACAGACAGAGACAGACAGACAGACAGACAGACAGACAGACAGACAGACAGACAGACAGGTCAGACGGTCAGAAAGGTCAGACGGTCAGAAAGGTCAGACAGTCAGTCAGTCAGAAAGGTCAGACAGTCAGACAGTCAGAAAGCAGAACAGTCAAGTCAGTCAGGCAAAGTCAGTCAGTCAGAAAGGTCAGGTCAGTCAGTCAGACAGTCAGACAGTCAGTCAGTCAGTCAGTTAGAAAGGTCAGTCAGTCAGTCAGACAGTCATATAGTCAGAAGGTCAGACAGTGATTCGGCCAGACAGTCAGAAAGGTCAGACGGTCAGTCAGTCAGTCATTCAGAAAGGTCAGTCAGTCAGACAGTCAGTCAGACAGACAGTCAATCAGACAGACAGTCAGAAAGGTCAGTCAGACAGTCAGTCAGAAAGAGACAGTCAGATAGATTGATTTCTTCCTGGTTTCTCTCATTCTCTCTCCTTCCAGCCACACCAGTAACTCTGCTCAGGTTGTGATTCAGATCTCCCAGTAATGCTTTAATTCTCTCCGCCAGTCTCTCCTCAGGCTCAGATGGATCCCATCTGATCCCGTCTGATCCCGTCTGATCCCGTCTGATCCCGTCTCTGCGTTCCAAATGGCACCATATTCCCTTTGTACACTCTTAGAATATAAGGTGCTATCTAGAACCTAAAATGGTTATTCGGCTGTCCCCATAGTAGAACCCTTTTGGTTCCAATTAGAACCATTCTTCCATTCCTCTATGGAAAGGGTTCCACATGGAACCAGAAAGGGTTCTCCTATGGGGACAGCCGAAGAACCCTTTTGGAACACTTTTTTCTTAGAGTGTAGTGCACTAATTTTGACCAGGGCTGATGGGGCTTTGGTCAAAACTAATGCACTATGTAGGGAATAGGGTGCCATTTGGGATGGAGGCCATCTTATGCTCCTATCAGTGAGTGTGTCCTAATAATGCACAGCTGTTAGCACCGTGGTGCTGTAAATATGTAATCTACACTGGTCCACTGGTCCTATATAGGACATGTGAACTGGACAATGTGCACGTACCATTAGGATGTGTTGCTTGACTGTGTTGGACTATATTGTTGTCCGACCGTGTTAGACAGACTGTGTTGTTGTCCGACTGACTCTGTAACATAGGGAAGTAGAGCAGAAGTTCAACTCCTCATGATTGGGAAACATCCTCAACATATTTACWCGTGGCAGATTATCTGACTTTGATCAGAGCTTTCGATTCGATCCATTGATTTTGCTAGCAGATACCCATAGACTTCCAGTCATTGCGCTAACGCTAGTTAGCATTGGCATGCAACACTACCCCTAACTACCTTCATACTGGACACAGACATAAAAACGGTATCCACTAGTTAATCTGCCTCTGGGGAAGAAGATAAAATCCCGAAGTATCCTTTTAAGCTGGACACTGGACATCTTCACCTGACTAGATGGATTCTTCCCTAGTCAAGTGGTTGCATTTTCTCCACTAACAGTTGATGTTAGGATTAGGGGAGGGAAAGATCATCCTACACCTGTACCTAAGGGAAATTACACCTGGGAGAGATTCAGGTGAAATACCTGCATGTGTGTGCCGTCAGTGCATGTGGTTGTGTGCCTTTCATTTCAGAGGGGTTGTTGATTTGTCACCCACTGGTCTATTACTGTCTATCTGGGTAGGTTTAGTACTGTCTGTCTGGGTAGGTTTAATACTGTCTATCTGGGTAGGTTTAATACTGTCTATCTGGGTAGGTTTAATACTGTCTATCTGGGTAGGTTTAGTACTGTCTTTCTGGGTAGGTTTAATACTGTCTATCTGGGTAGGTCTAATATTGACTATCAGGGTAGGTCTAATACTGACTATCTGGGTAGGTTTAATACTGTCTATCTGGGTAGGTTTAATACTCTCTTTTCCATATGAGAAAATCAACCATGTGCTCTCTCCCTTCCTTCACTCTACAGCCAGCAAATCCTGTGACAAAGTTCGTGTGTATAGCATGCAAGTGTGGTGTGTGTGTGCTTGTTTGTCTGCGTGCCTGCCTGTCTGTGTGTGTGTGTGTGTGTGCGCGTGTAATACGGTTGGTTTGTGTAGTGCTATTGACATAATGTAATGGCATGCACATACACTACTACCTACCTAACCAGGGTGGAGTTTATATACCAACCATTATACTACAGGGAAATTAACAAGTTAACCTGTGTAAGTGTATATACCAACCATTATACTACAGGGAAATTAACAAGTTAACCTATGTAAGTGTATATACCAACCATTATACTACAGGGAAATTAACAAGTTAACCTGTAAGTGTACTTCCTGCTCACATAGGGCCATTCTATAGAAGTTTGCCTGTTACTTCAGGGAGCAGTGCACATGTTTACTCGCAAGCTACTATGTTACATTATGCAACACATACACACACACACACATGCACACGCACACGCACACGCACACACACACACACACACACACACACACACGCACACGTACAAGAACACACACCCAAACACATACAGTATGTGTGCATACAAACATATGGACACACACAGGGTCATATATAATTGCAGACACGCTGACACGCTGACACATAGAAACACACACTCAAGCGTCAGCGTTGACACGGGCTGAACATCACCCACCCAGATAGGAAGTGTTGACAGGCATTTGTCAGAACCTGTTAATAAATCAATCCTTTCAAAGACTTGTGTATACGCATGCAGCAGTCCATCTCAACTATGTCTTTGTCCGTGTGTGCCTGTGTGCGTGCGTGTGTGTGTGTGTGTGTGTGTGTGTGTGCGTGTGCGTGTGTGTGTGTGTGTGTGTGTGTGTGGAGACAGAGAGGTCTTGATTTATTGACAGCTTATTAGCATTGGGCCTGTCAACTCCCTGCATCATACGGTACATCATTGCCTCTGCAACACGCAGGAACACTAACCATGGGCAGAGAAACTCTCCATTTCACAATAGACTTTCTATTTTCTCTAAACCACAACCAGCCTACTCTTCCCTCATTCTACTGAAATTATTGGATTTATACTGAAATGCACAGAACATATTTCATCTTATTTTTTAAATGTATGGCCAACCAAATAATTAAGTCAGGGCCTGTATTCAAAAAGTGTCTCGGAGTAAGAGTTTTAGTTAATAATGAATATGATTACATGGACAGCGGGGGGACCTGATCCTATCCTCTGAGACACTTTGTGAATACGAGCCTTGGTAGCTTGAACGAGCAGAGATAGCAAATGGCTCCACCTTGTGGTGGACTAATAAAAATAAATAMAAAAATCCTCCCGTTGCACTGCACTTTCGATAAGCAAACACGGTATATAAATATATTCTCACAGAGGCTCTTGAGTTGAGTCCGTTTGTTTCTCTCATTCACACTGGAAGATTCGATTGTCATTATGTATGCTTCAGATATATGAATAGATAGACATGGTAGCATGTGGCCATTCCACACTATACAAAATAATTCTAGTTGACAATGACTTACACCATTTTCTCAAAGCCTTGCTTGATGATCATCACTCAACGTTCCTGTTCACATTTAGCATTAAATGATGCATTTTGAATCATCATAACAGTTTTATCTTTGTGCTGAAAGTGCTCTATTTTGAAACCTTGACTTCTGACATTCACCATTTGGGGGGGGGGGGGGTTGTATTAACAGTGGACTAATGAACACAATACTAAAATATTGTTTTTTAGTGTACTATTCCTTTATATGTACTTTACTGTCTTGAGTCTCGTTGTTTACCTGCGTTTCATTCTCCTTGTACCTTTATTTCTCTGGTTGTTCACTATCCCCTCCTCTTTCCATCCCACTAGTGGACCACACAGCATTCTGAAGTAAGTACTCCTTCACACAACACAAATACTTTTTTTTATATCAGACTTTTTCATATTCCTTAACTTTTTGGTACTTTTCTTTTTCATATATGCTGTCTCTCTCTCTCTCCAAGGACAACTCCACCTAAAAGGTACAAGGAGTGGTCAAATGTGTTGGCGTTATCGGTCCTTGTAATCATTCATGATGTTTGTCGTGATAAAACTATTTCCCAAKTTGGCATCAATAAAGTACTCCTCTCCTCTAGAAGGGAAGAGAAACTGTAGTGATGTCTCCTGCTCTGCTCTGTTGTGTCACATGCAGGGTTCCTAGGAAGCCCATTCTGGAGACAGACATTGAGTTCTACCACGTGCCTTCCCATGGAGACGCCAGCAAGAAGCGCCTGATGGAAGACACAGAGGACTGGCGTCCCCGCAGTGGCACCACCCAGTCCCGCTCCTTCCGAATCCTGGCCCAGATCACCGGCACTGAACACCGTGAGTCCCTAATACCAACAACACCACCACCAACACCACCACCACCAACACCACCACCAACACCACCAACACCACC
>NC_036855.1:2034191-2057516 GCF_002910315.2 Salvelinus sp. IW2-2015
ACAGGCCTATCAAATGCATGATAGAATTACACTACAAAACCAAAAATCATTCTCATGCTTGTGTCATCGATGGTCATTGTGTGATAATGCAGTAGCTTACTTTATTAGGTTCTACCTAAGGAGTAGAGTTCTATTCATAGAAATACAGGATAATTACTAGAAGGGGCTTTTTTAAATTAACACTTATGTAATAGCAGTTTAGTTTACTATTGAGCGAGCACAATTTGAAAAATGTACTTCCTGCGCTACTTTTTGGTTAACGGGGACACTTCCTTCTGTACTTTCAATGGTCCACCAATTAAGGCCTCATTGACTCATTGAAGACACCCCTTCTAGTAATTATATTTCTATGGACCTATTAATGTCAATATATTCAAAAAGTGCTGACGAGTGGAGTGACGCTATGTTATGTTCTTCTCTCCTATGTAGAGCAAGCACAGAGGAGCGATTCGAGAAACAAGACAAAGTAAGTGCTTGATGATCTCTCTCTTGGTTGGTCTGCTCTTAATGCGGTGGTCTTAATTTGCATGGATGTGCTGTTGTTGTTGTTGTCGTTACAGTTACTATTTGGATGATGGGGTTGCGTGTGGAATCTAATAATCACACGGGGCATCCGGTAGTCACATGGGGCATTCAGTAGTCACATGGGGCATTCAGTAGTTCACATGGGGCATTCAGTAGTCACATGGGGCATCCAGTAGTCACATGGGGCATTCAGTAGTCACATGGGGCATCCGGTAGTCACATGGGGCATCCGGTAGTCACATGGGGCATTCGGTAGTCACATGGGGCATTCCGTAGTCACATGGGGCATTCCGTAGTCACACGGGGCATTCAGTAGTCACATGGGGCATTCCGTAGTCACATGGGGCATTCCGTAGTCACATGGGGCATTCCGTAGTCATAAGGGGCATCTAGTAGTCACAATGGGCATTCGGTAGTCACATGGGGCATTCATCTTGTTGATATCTAAACACACACACACTATCCCAAATGCCCAAATCCTGTTACAGTAACTCCTGCATGCTTAGTTGACCGCCAAATTAGAGGGAGGAAGCCACTTGAGATAAACCTGGCGTAGCCAGAGCTACAGTAAACTGTTTCAATCTGAGAGGTCTGACTCTGGGCCTGTGCTTAGCATAGTTGTAGTGAATGTGGCTCTGGGCCTGTGCTTAGCATAGTTGTAGTGAATGTGGCTCTGGGGCGGGCCTAGTGGCTGGCATCAACCCACAACAAGATGCAAATCTTGGGTGAGTTTTGCATTTTTCCTAATATTTGTTAAGGTTAGGATTGGGGAGGGGAAGCTGATCCTAGATCTGTACCTAGGGGAAACGTCACCCTGCAGTGTGGACTGGCTGTAGTGGATTTGGTTTTCCCATGAGAGAACAGAGTTATAGATGAGGTCCTCCAAAATAATGTGTTTTCCAAATGTAACAATATATACTACAGTATGTTCGACAACCTACCTCTGTGTGTGTGTGTGTGTGTGTGTTGCTTTCTGTGGTTTTCTTGTGAGCATGACCGTGGTGCAGTCTGTGGTGGTTAGGTGATTATAGTGCTGTGGTCATGATTTGCGGTCGCCTTGCAGTTTTGTCTTGGTATTCACGTGGATATGGCAGTGCTTGATCATGCTGTGGTCATTAACGTGTTCAAGTGAATAATGACCACTGTCTTTCCTTATAGAAGCATCTTCATGACGGGATGTGCATGGCTTCTTGATTCCGTCCCAAATGGCATCCTATTCCCTGTATAGTGCACTGCTTTTGACCAGGGCCTGTTGGTCTATTTGGAATGCTCACCCGTGTGTGATGTGATCATGCTTCCTGGATTGTTGTGACCAGCAACTCATTCCATTATCATCCATTTGTCCTTAATTCAGCTTTCGGTAACACTTGAAGTGTTGCTCATGACGTATCCATAACAGT
Organism: Salvelinus sp. IW2-2015; assembly: GCF_002910315.2. Classification (NCBI taxonomy): domain Eukaryota; kingdom Metazoa; phylum Chordata; class Actinopteri; order Salmoniformes; family Salmonidae; genus Salvelinus; species Salvelinus sp. IW2-2015. The sequence goes on from NC_036855.1 coordinate 2,036,117, forward strand.
GTCTTTAGCGCATCATAAAGTGGCATCATGGCATAGCTTCTACAACTTGAGTTTAGATTTCCATATATAGTTTTATTCATATTCTCGTTTTCTTTTCTCTTCCTCTTCTTAACTTTCTTCGTCACTCGCCCTCTCTCCTCTCTCCCTCTCTCCTCACTCCTCTCCCTTCTCTCATCACTCCTCTCTCCTTACTCCCTCTCTCCTCAACCATCTCTCCTCACTCCTCTCTTACTCCTCTTTCCCTCTCTCCCTCTCCTCACTCCCTCTCACCCCTCTCTCCCTCACTCCTCTCCTCACTCCCTCTCCCTCTCCCTCCTCTCCTCTACTCCTCTCTTCACTCCTCTCTCCCTCTCTCCCTCTCCTCACTCCCTCTCTCCTCTCCTCACTCCCTCTCTCACTCCTCTCTCCTCTCTCCTCACTCCGCTCTCCTCTCTCTTACTCCCTCTCTCCTCAACCATCTCTCCTCTCTCCTCACTCACTCTCTTCACTCCTCACTCCCTCTCTCTCCTCCTCTCTCCTCACTCCCTCTCCTCACTCAAAACCTCTCCCTCTCTCCTCTCCTCACTCCTCTCCCCACTCCCTCTCCTCACTCCCTCTCCCTCTCTCCTCTCCTCACTCCCTCTCTCCTCTCTCCTCTCTCCCTCCTCCTCTCTCCCTCTCCTCTCTCTCCTCACTCCTTCCCGGGTGGGTGGCAGAGCGAAAAAGGTGAACACCCAGGTGATCGGACCGAAATACACCAAGCTGAGAGACTGGCATCACGGGGTGTCTGCACGCACACTCAACGTCCTTACCCTCCAATAGTGCCCTCTGTTTGTGTGAGTGTGTCACTGGTGTAGTACACACCCCCCGCAGCCCCCGCAAGGCAGGGGCCCCCCAAGCTTTTTGGGTTGGGTCCCTCTGGAGATCGTGCCCCCCAGATAGCGTATGAAGATTTCATAAGCAATGAATTTTTTTTGAATCACAGGAAATTATATTTTTCTCTCAGCCTCGTGGCAGAATGTGTAAAATAGCACCAGATTATCTATAAAACAGTTCTCTGTCCTATGTTTTTTTCTTTTTTTCTTAAAGAAAATAATTAATTTGGTTGGGGGAGGGGCTCTTACTCAGACCTTGCGGGTTGCCATGTGTGTGTGTGTGTGTGTGCGTGCGTATTAGCCTAGAGCACAACTGCCATCCCAAATGTCATCGACTGTGTCCCGTCTAATTTTACTACCCAGTTTGGCTCACAATCTCACAGTATATTCCTCTATAATATATTCTTCCATAGTATATGTATCTACAGTATAATGGTCTGTAGTATATTTATCTATAGTATAATGGTCTGTAGTATATTTATCTAGAGTATAATGGTCTGTGGTATATTTATCTATAGTATAATGGTCTATAGTATATTTATCTATAGTATAATGGTCTATAGTATATTTATATAGTATATGTATCTATAGTATAATGGTCTATAGTATATTTATATAGTATATTTATCTATAGTATTATGGTCTAAAGTATATTTATCTATAGTATAATGGTCTATAGTATATTTATCTATAGTATAATGGTCTATAGTATATTTATCTATAGTATAATGGTCTATAGTATATTCTTCTATAGTACAATGCTCTGTAGTATATAGCTCTTCAGAGAGGTGCAATATCTTAATGTAACAGTTGGGTCATGTTTGAAACCTGATACAGTGTCTACTGATGGTTGATTGGTTGACTGTCTGATTGGTTGGTTGTACTATATCATGTGACCATTAAAAGTAGAAGTTGCTCCAGCCACGTGACACACAATATTACTGGGGATAAAACACAATAAAACAATAAGGGTTATTTCCATTGTGGTGTAGATTCCTCCTGTATGTATGTGTACTGTTGGGTATTCAATTAAAACGGACACTGCCAACAAAAAGTGGACCGTTTTTGGGCAGAGGACCCTTGATTACAGGGTTGGACTGCTACAGTGTGCCTGCTGCGGTGGTTAACAGAATAATCAAACATATTAAGTACATACACTGAGGATACAAAACATTAGGAACACCCGCAGAACAGCCTCAATTCTTTGGGGCATGGACTCTACAAGGCGTCGAAAGCAATCCACGAGGATGATGGCCCATGTTGACTACTATACTTCCCACAGTCGTGTCATGTTGGCTGGATGTCCTTTGGGTGGTGGACCATTGTTGATACACACAGGAAACTCTTGAGTGTGAAAACCCCAGCAGCGTTGCAGTTCTTGACGCACTCAAACCGGTGCGCTTGGCACCTACTACCATACCCCATTCAAAGTGCACTTAAATATTTTGTCTTGCCCATTCAACCTCTGAATGGCACACATACACAATACATGTTTCAATTGTCACAAGGCTTAAAAATCCTTCTTTAACCTGTCTCCTCCCCTCTGAATAAGACAGCAGGGAACTGATCCTAGATCAGCACTCCTACTCTGGCATGTCCTGGAGAAGTGTTTTCTGTGAAAGGTATTCAGACACTCTTGGAAGACAAATGGGACGTTTTTCTGGAGAAAAAAAGTTGTATTATTGTTAGAAACAGATTGCTTTTGCTTGTATCATTTCATCCCTGGGATTGAGTTTTTATAACTTATAAGACCATGTATTGTGATGACAACTAAAATTATAGCAAGAGCCACATCATGCACCCACAGCAGAGAGAGAGAGAGAGAGAGAGAGAGAGAGAGAGAGAGAGAGAGAGAGAGAGAGAGAGAGAGAGAGAGAGAGAGAGAATGACATGGTGCACATATGTGACATAGTACGCAATCTTCGGGAAACACTTTTGGCTCGTGAGCGCTACTTTCAGAACTACTGGCTAAAAAGTATACGAACGTACCGGAGAATCTATTTAATACATTACATTATGTATAGGGTATATTAGCCTCAACTTCTGTTATGTGCTTGGAATGTGATGTCATCATGAGTTGTCATGATGTTTCAATAAAGTTACGAAGCCTTCGTTTCCCCCTTTCCCTGTCTCCCTTTCTATCTTCTTCTTCTTCTCTCGGACAATAGTTCTCCCATTATAGCTGAGACAAACGATGGCCCGGTCAGGCACAGTCACACTCATCCACTCTCTGACTGCTGACCTTTTCACCTTTGACCTTTCGACTCCTCACTCTGTACTGTCCCTTTGTGGACATACAGTGAGCTCCAAGACTACTGGGACAGTGATACATTTTGCTGTTGTTTTGGCTCTGTACTCCACACTTTGGATTTGAAATGATACAATGACTATGAGGTTAAAGTGCAGACTGTCAGCTTTAAGTTGAGGGTACTTTCATCCATATCGGGTGAATAGTTTAGAAATTACAGAACTTTTTGTTTATAGTTCCCCCATTTTAGAGGACCAAAAGTATTGGGACAAATTCACCAATATGTGTATTTAAGTAGTAAAAAGTTTAGTATTTGGTCCCATATTCATAGCACCAATGACTACATCAAGCTGGTGACTTCTACACATTTGTTGGATGCATTTGATGTTTGTTATGGTTGTTTCAGATCATTTTGTCCCCAATACAAAGGAATGGTAAATCATGTATTTTGCCATTTTGACGTCACTTTTATTGTAAATAAGAATATCATATGTTTCTAAACACTTCTACATTAATGTGGATATTACCATGGTTACGGATAATCCTGAATGAAATATGAATAATGATAAGTGAGAAAGTTACAGACGCACAAATATCATAACCCCCCCCCCCAAAAAAAAATGCTTACCGCTCCCTATTACAATAACAAAGGTGGTTAGCATTTTTGGGTATGTACAGTACCAGGCAAAAGTTTGGACACACCTATTCATTCCAGAGTTTTTCTTTATTTTACTATTTTCTACATAGTTGTGAAAAGGGCACGAAAACGTTTCTTCCCCATCAGGAGGCCGGGAAGGATTTTGCATGGTCCCTAACACCGTATCCAAACCGAGCGAGGATGTGCGCCATCGTGCGCAAATTGGTTTTGTCCCCCCCACACAAACGCGATCCATAAGCCATAAGATTCCTGAACATCTAATCAAATGGCTATCCAGACTATTTGCATTGCCCCCCCCCCTCATCTTTTGCACCGTGCTACTCCCTGTTGTTATCATCTATGCATAGTCACTTTAATAACTCTACGCACATGTACATATTACCTCAACTAACTGGTACCCCCGCACATTGACTCTGTACCGGTACCTCCCTGTATATAGTCTTGCAATTGTTATTTTACGGCTGCTCTTTAATTACTTGTTAATTTTATTTCTTATTCGTATTTATTTGTAATTGTTAACAGAGGTTAGGGGCTCGTAAGTAAGCATTTCACTGTAAGGTCACCTGTTGTATTCGGTGCATTTGACTAATACAATTTGATTTGAATTTAACTGGCTAGCTTGCAGTTGCTAGCTAATTTGTCCTATTTAGCTAGCTTGCTGTTGCTAGCTTGCTCTTACTAGCTAATTTGTCCTGGGATACAAACGTTGAGTTGTTATTTTACCTAAAATGCACCTGGTCCTCTACTCCAACAATTAATCCACACATAAAACGGTCAACAGAATCGTTTTTAGTCATCTCTCCTCCTTCCAGGCTTTTTCTTCTTTGGACGTTATATGGCAATTGGCATCTAACTTTCATTCATCTTTCAATCACCCACGTGGGTATAACCAATGAGGAGATGGTACGTGGGTATCTGCTTCTATAAACCAATGAGGAGATGGGAGAGGCAGGACTTGGCCCACGTTCAGCGTCACAAATAGAACTGACTTCTATTTTAGCGATTGGCAACGCAGACGCTCGTTTGTGTGCGCAAGCAGTGTGGATGCAATAATTGAATAACATGTATGTTTACATTTATTTTGCAACGCGAGCGATGTGGTCAGCATGTAAGGATCCTGAACACGTTCTACAGCTGCACCTGTACCGGCTCTCATATGGCTCATCGACACAGGACACAGTGCTGTTCTCTTCCACGGTTTATTCTGCAGACATACAACACAATGTGTCAACTTCAGAGCAACTGCAAATCCGTCATGAAATCTGAGTGACATGAAATAAAAATAAATGTAGCAAGGAAAGTACAGGACAGACGCTAGCTAGCCTTTAGCGTACAGCAACGTGCTAACTTTGTAAATGTCCATTAAATTGTAAATACAGGACACGACTCTGTAACACTATCACATAACATGTCCACATCGATAGTGATTACAAAACAATATAGTTTTCAGCCTAACATACATCAGATATCTTTTTAAAAGTTAAAACACTGGGTGCAGCATGGAGCACGATACATACCTCCATCAAAGTTTAACAACTCTTCGGCTGGATGCTGCGTGATCACAGAGATGCAGTTACAAAAACAATACAGCAGGTGTCGCCACAACTGTTCATACATATACATAACCTGGCTGCTTAATTATGACAAAACTCACACCACTTAAGGATATCTATTTCAACCCTGTTACACACCATTGAGAGCATCTTGACTGGCTGCATTACCGCTTGGTACGGAAACTGCAATGCACCCGACCGCAAGTCGCTACAGGGGCTAGTGCATACCACCCAGTACATCACTGGGGTCGAGCTCCCATCCAGGACCTCTATACCAGGCGGTGTCAGAGGAAGGCACAAAAGATTGTCAAAGACTCCAGCCACCCAAGCCATAGACTGTTCCCTCTGTTATAGCACGACACCAGTGCACCAAGTCTGAAACCAACAGGACCCTGAACAACTTCTACCCCCAAGCCATGACTGCTAAACAAGACTGCTAAATAGCTAATCAAATGGTTACCCGGACTACCTGCATTTACCCTTTTTTAACTCTCCGGCACTGATTCTATGCACACACACTGGACTAACACACCTACACTGACACCACAACAAACACACAGACAGACACACACACAGCATACGTCCACAGACACACACATAACATGTGTGTAACATGTATACTGATGCCGCACACACACATAGACAGACACACACACACACACAGCATACGTCCACAGACACACACATAACATGCGCGCACATGTATACTGATGCCGCACACACACTTTCTCACACATACGCTGCTGTTACAGCTCAGTCTATCATCTATCCTGTTGCCTAGTCACTTTACCCTTACCTACAGTACATGATTCCATATGTGTTATTTCATAGTGCTGATGTCTGCGCTATTATTCTACAATGTAGAAAATAGTAAAAATAAAGAAAACCTTTGAGAGAGTAGGTGTGTCCAGACATTTGACTGGTGCTGTATATGTATATTTTTGTATCTTTATTTTTAACTCTGCATTGTTGGAAAAGAACCCATAATTAAGCATGTCACTGTTAGTCTACACCTGTTGTTTACAAAACACATGACAAATAAAATTTGATTTGATGATTATATATCTATATATATATATATATATATATGGAATGGTGAAGCACAAACGTTATGATCAGGGTATGTGGCTCTATCATGTTCCACATGTTCCTTTTTCATTCCTCTAGCAGTTCCCTTTTGACACCGCTAGAGGGCGATGGTGACCTAGGAGATATTCAAGCCATTGGGTGGGATTGGGAAGCTAGTGATGTCCATCACAATGACTTCTCCTCTACTACAGACCATATACATACGGCTCCTCTCTCACCTATGCACAGGTACAACAACGCAAAACTAATTATTGTGAAATTGATCATAAAAAGCCCTCAGTCAGCAAGCACCATTCATTATTTTCCTCCCATTGGAAGGTTGACCAGGTGAGGTCAGAACAGCAGAAACATGTGATTGGTTTAGCCTTGGTCCAGGGCTTTAGTGAGACTTTCTCAATGAACATTGATGCAGGGCGTTAGTAGAGGAATGTACGTTAAGGCCTTGGACCACAGCTCTAGAAAACACTGGGGTTAAAGTATCAACCCCTTGTAACAAAATTACAGTTTAGAACCTATGTCTACCCCGGGTAAACACTGCAGAGACATAGTGCATCTCAGATTAGTCGTGTGCTGATATAGGATCAGTTTGGCTTTTTAGATAATAATTCAGAGACATAATACATCTCAGATTAGTAATGTGTGCTGATCTAGGATCAGTTTGGCCTTTTAGATAATAACGAAGGACCTCAGCCACCCGAGCCACTGCCTGTTCACCTCGCTACCATCTAGAAGGAAGAGACAGTACAGGTGCATCAACGCTGGGGCCGAGAGACTGAAAAACAGCTTCTATCTTCAGGCCATCAGACTGTTAAACAGTCACCACTAGCCAGCCTCCGCCCAGTACCCTGCCCTGAACCTTAGTCACTGTTACTAGCCTCCCCCAGTACCCTGCCCCTGAACCTTAGTCACTGTTACTAGCCCTCCCCAGTACCCTGCCCTGAACCTTAGTCACTGTTACTAGCCTCCTCCAGTACCCTGCCCTGAACCTTAGTCACTATTACTAGCGTCCCAGTACCCCTGCCCTGACCTTAGTCACTGTTACTAGCCTCCCAGTACCCTGCCCTGAACCTTAGTCACTGTTACTAGCCGACTACCACCCGGTACTCTACCTGTACTTTAGAGACTGCTGCCCTATGTACATAGAGTCATTGAACATTGGTCACTTTAATAATGGAACACTGGTCACTTTAATAATGTTTACATACTGTTTTACCCCACTTCATATGTATATACTGTATTCTAGTCATGGCTTATCAAATATAACTACTGCTGTACAACACCTTTTTTATTCTATCTGTCCATACTGTCTATACACACCATTATATATATATATATATATATATATATATATATATATATATATATATATATATATTATATAATATAATATATACACTGAGTGTACAAAACATTAGGAACACCGTCCTAATATTGAGTTGCACCCCTTTTTGCCTCAATTCGTCAGGTCATGGATTCTACAAGGTGTTGAAAGCGTTCCACAGGGATGCTGGCCCATATTGACTCCAATTCTTCCCACAGTTGTGTCAAGTTGGCTGGATGTTGTGAAAAACCCAGCAGCGTTGCAGTTCTTGACACTCAACTGACATGCCTGGCACCTACTACCATACCCCGTTCAGAGGCACTTAAATATTTTGTCTTCAAATCAAATCAAATTTAAAAAATGATGGTCGCATATACATACAGGAAAGTATACCCCTTTACTTTTCCCACATTTTGTTACGTTACAGCCTTATATTAAAATGGATTAAATAAATGTTTTTCCTCATCAATCTACACACAATAGCCCATAATGACAAAGCAAAAACAGGTTTTTAGAAATGTTTGCAAATTTATACAATATTTTAAAACAGAAATAACTTATTTACATAAGTATTCAGACCCTTTGCTATGAGACTCAAAATTGAGCTCAGGTGCATCCTGTTTCCATTGATCATCCTTGAGATGTATCTACAGCTTGATTGGACACCACATGTGGTAAATTCAACTGATTGGACATGATTTGGAAAGGCACACACCTGTCTATATAAGGTCCCACAGTTGGCAGTGCATGTCAGAGAAAAAACCAATCCATGAGATTGAAGGAATTGTTCGTAGAGCTCAGAGACAGGATTGTGTCGAGGCACAGATCTGGGGAAGGGTACCAAAAGATTTCTGCAGCATTGAAGGTCCCCAAGAACACAGTGACCTCCATCATTCTTAAATGGAAGAAGTTTGGAACCACCAAGACTCTTCCTACAGCTGGCCGCCCGACCAAACTGAGCAATCAGGGGCGAAGGGTCTTGGTCAGGGAGGTGACCAAGAACCTGATGGTCACTCTGACAGAGCTCCAGAGTTCCTCTGTGGAGATGGAAGAACCTTCCAGAACGACAATCATCTCTCCAGCACTCCACCATTCAGGCCTTTATGGTAGAGTGGCCAGATGTAAAAGGCATATGACAGCCCGCTTGCCGTTTGCCAAAAGGTACCTAAAGACTATCAGACCATGAGAAACACGATTCTCTGGTCTGATGAAACTAAGATTTAACTCTTTGGCCTGAATGCCAAGTGTCACATCTGGAGGAAACCTGGCACTATCACTATGGTGAAGCATGGTGGTGGCAGCATCATGCTGTGGTGATTTTTTTCAGCGGCAGGGACTGCGAGACTAGTTAGGATCGAGGGAAAGATGAACGGATCAAAGTACAGAGAGATCCTTGATGAAAACCTGCTCCAGAGCACTCAGGACCTCAGACTGGGGCAAAGGTTCACCTTCCAACAGGACAACAACCCTAACACACAGCCAAGACAACGCAGGAGTGGCTTCGGGACAAGTCTCTGAATGTCCTTGAGTGGCCCAGCCAGAGCCTAGACTTGAACCCGATCGAACATCTCTGGAGAGACCTGAAAATAGCTGTGTCGCAACGTTTCCCATCCAATCTGACAGAGCTTGAGAGGATCTGCAGAAAATAATGGGAGAAACTCCCCAAACACAGGTGTGCCAAGCTTGTATCGTTATACTCAAGAAGGCTGTAATCTCTGCCAAAGGTGTTTCAACAAAGTAACGTAACAAAATGTGGAAAAAGTCAAGGGATCAGATGTCATTGCAAAGTTGATTTGGTGCCAAGAACAGGGTGTCCAGGTCTGTCAGCGCCATCTTGTCAATCACCCTCTGGATGGCACACATATACAATCCATGTCTCAATTGTCTCAAGGCTTAAAAATCCTTCTTTAATAAATCTTCTTCAAGATCGGTGGGTCCCCTGCGGGACATTGAGCTAACTTGCGCTAATGCGATTAGCATGAGGTTTAAAGTAACAAGAAAATTTCCCAGGACATGGACATATCTGATATTGTCAGAAAGCTTAAATTCTTGTTAATCTAACTGCACTGTCCAATTTATAGTAGCTATTACAGTAAAATAATACCATGCTATTGTTTGAGGAGAGGCACAGTTTTGAACATGAACAGCTATTAATAAACCAATTAGGCACATTTGGGCAGTCTTGATACAATATTTTGAACAGAAATGCAATGGATAATTGGATCAGTCTAAAACTTTGCACATACACTGCTGCCATCTAGTGGCCAAAATCTAAATTGCAGCTGGGCTGGAGTAATAAATGAAGAACAATTGTTTTTTTCTTTGTATTATCTTTTACCAAATCTATTGTGTTATATTCTCCTGCATTCCTTTCACATTTCCAGAAACTTCAAAGTGTTTCCTTTCAAATGGTACCAATAATATGCATATCCTTGCTTCAGGGCCTGAGTTACAGGTAGTTCGATTTGGGTATGTCATTTTAGGCGAAAATTGAAAAAAACGGGTCCTCCCCTTCATCAACATTGATTGAAGTGATTTAACAGGTGACATCAATAAGGGATCATAGCTTTCACCTGGATTCACCTGGTCAGTCTATGTCATGGAAAGAGCAGGTGTTCCTAATGTTTTGTACAGTAAGTGTATCTATATTTATACTCCGGACTCTGACATTGCTCGTTCTGATATTCGTAATTTTTTTTGGTTTACTGTTTGGATTGTGTGTGTATTGTTCTGTATCACTAGGTATTATTACTGCACTGTTGAAGCTAGAAACATACGCATTCCACTGCACCTGCGATAACATCTGCAACCCTGTGTATCCGACTAATAAACATCGATTTGATTTGAATAAGATTGGATGGGGAGACCTAATCCTAGATCAGGACTGCTACACTGATCCTAGATCAGGACTAATACACTGATCCTAGATCAGCACTGCTACACTGATCCTAGATCAGCCCTCCTACACTGATCCTAGATCAGGACTGCTACACTGATCCTACATCAGCACCGCTACACTGATCCTAGATCAGAACCTCTACACTGATCCTAGATCAGCCCTGCTACACTGATCCTAGATCAGCCCTGCTACACTGATCCTAGATCAGCCCTGCTACACTGGTCCTAGATCAGCCCTGCTACACTGATCCTAGATCAGCCCTGCTACACTGATCCTAGATCAGCTCTGCTACTCTGATCCTAGATCAGCCCTGCTACTCTGATCCTAGATCAGCACTAATACACTGATCCTAGATCAGCCCTTCAACTCTAATCCTAGATCACCACTGCTACACTGATCCTAGATCAGCATCGCTACACTGATCCTAGATCAGCCCTCCTACTCTAAGACTCTTGATACAAACAGTGATGATATGAGCACACACTCCAGAGGATCTTCTCATTATGTGCCTACAGTATAAAGCACTTGTTTCTCTGGACAAGTGGCTCTATATACAGTAGGAAAGAAACCCTTCATTGACAGTATGCTTCTCCATCCATCCTCTTATCTCTGTGTCCCTCCCAGCTCCTCTGCAGTACAGCCACTACTCTCCCCAAAGCCAGTGAGGTACGGGAATCATACCAGTCTACTCTGTCCCAGTGTCCTTATCAGTGTAAAGTCTGCTGCCCCCTTTCCTCTGTTCTATGGGTGCAGGCGAGAGCTCCTGTTGAACCCACTGGAGTTCCTCCCTCGAGGTGGTCCCTGCCCACCGGCCCTCACCCCTAGTGCACCGACTCTGGCTATACGGTCCCATTCTACTGTTATTGGTTTACAGGCCAGGTAAAGCTCAGTGCTGTGTGTGCGTGTGTGCGTGCGTGTGTGTGTGTGTGCGAGCAAGAGTATAAAGGTTGCTAACCTGAGGTTTAGTGATCATAGTAGATGCATTCAATTTAGGATGTATTCTTGAATGATTTTAGTCATTGTAAATGTGGATCTGCATTCATCACTGAATTCATCAGTCCTAGCTGTTCCCTTCACCCTGTCGGTCCCACCTTCTTATGCCCTCCTCCTGTCCCCCTGTCTTCCTGTTTTACTGTCCTGTCATCTCCTCTTCTGTCCTGTCCGCTCCTCTTCTGTCCTCTCCTCTCCTGTCCTGTCTTACCTTATTATGTCTTCCTGTCCTGTCCTGTCCTCTCCTCTTCTGTCCTCTCCTCTGCTGTCCTGTCTTATCTTATTATGTCTTCCTGTCCTCTTCTCTCCTCTTCTGTCCTGTCCTATCCTGTCCTGTCCTGTTCTCTCCTCTTCTGTCCTCTCCTCTCCTGTCCTCTCCTGTCCTGTCTTATCTTATTATGTCTTCCTGTCCTCTTCTGTCCTGTCCTATCCTGCCCTCCCCTCTTCTGTCCTCTCCTGTCCTCTCCTATCCTGTCCTGTATTATATTATTATGTCTTCCTGTCCTCTTCTCTCCTCTTCTGTCCTGTCCTATCCTGTCCTGTCCTGTTCTCTCCTCTTCTGTCCTCCCCTCTCCTCTTCTGTCCTCTCCTCTTCTGTCCTGTCCTGTCCTGTCCTCTTCTGTCCTCTCCTCTTCTTTCGACTCCTGTCCTGTCTTACCTTATTATGTCTTCCTGTCCTGTCCTCTCCTCTTCTGTCCTCTCCTCTTCTGTCCTGGCCTCTTCTGTCCTCTCCTCTTCTGTCCTGTCCTCTCCTGTCCTTTCCTCTCCTCTCCTGTCCTGTCAACCCCTTGTGTTTCCATGACTACCTCGTTAAAAGAACCCCGCACAGGTCACCTGAGGGGACGGTCTCTCAGTCCCTATTGGATGCCTTGCTCATTACGCCTATCACCACCCTCCCGCCCCTCCGTCTGAGGAAGAAGAAGCGTCGGAGTGTTAGTGCCTTACACCTGCCCAACAACAAGAGGTAGAGGGTGACATCATCGTGTGATGTAATGTATGGCGATCACTCACTCTACCCTGTAGACTGAAGAGCTGTTGACATGAACCATTAACGATGACTGATTACTTATGTCACAATTTTCCCATGACGGCATGTTATAGCGTGGGTCACTAACTAACAACCGTATCTAACAAAACAAAAAAATACATAACGAAAGGCAGCTAGAGAGAACGCTGCTCTTTCCCTCGACTCCATATCGACCTTGTTAGATCAGAAGAGCACGAATAGATATTAGCAATATGGTGGAAATTCCATCCAGCCTTTAAGAAGAGGTCTAGTCAAGGTCAAATTAAAGATCAAATCAAGCTCCATATGACCCCTTTTGAAAACCTTTCAGACCTACAGGAGCGCCTACAGATGAGGGGCTAAGGATTCATTTGGAATTGATTGAGAGTCTTCGGCTATTCCCAAATGGCACCCTATTCCCTATTTAATATACTATTTAAAGTGTACTAAGTAGTGCACCCTTGCATAGTACACTTTAAATAGTGTACGAAATAGGGATTAGTGTGCATTTGGGAATAGCCTACTTAGTGTCAACAAAGAGCCGTCTATGGGAGTTGAACTGTAAAGCCACCGCCTCTGAAATGCAGCTCGCTAGCCGCTTGACAACAGCCGAGTTCCCTCAGCACGCTGCAAATGGCGACAGCCGTGTTGTGTCTCTGAGAAGACCTTGCGGACAAGCTATGATCCCGCCGAAACAATTTGGCATGAGACGCATTTTGGCTGAGTTCAAACGTGACAGTAGGCATACAGAAGTGTTTAGAACAAGTGTGGCAGTATGTGAGATCTGACATTTGTCCAGGAAATAGCCACGCTCATACATGTCCATCTGTGTGTGTGTGTATATACTGCTTGTCGCGTGGGTATACTGTTGTTTGTGTGTGTGTGTGTGTGTGTGTGTGTTGTGTGTGTGTGTGTGTGTGTTGTGTGTGGTGTATAGTGTGTGTGTGTGTGTGTGTGTGTGTGTGTGTGTGTGTGTGTGTGTGTGTGTGTGTGTTGTGTGTGTGTGTGGTGGGTGTGTATACTGTGTGTGTGTGTGGTGTGTGTGTGTGTGTGTGTGTGTGTGTGTGTGTGTGTGTGTGTGTGTGTGTGTGTGTGTTGTGTGTGGTGTGTTGTGTGTGTTTGTTGTGTGTGTGTGTGTGGTGTGTGTCGTGTTGCTGTGTGTGTGTTGTGTGTCGTGTGTGTTGTGTTGTGTTGTGTGTTTGTGTGTGTGTGTGTGTGTGTGTGTGTGTGTGTGTGTGTGTGTGTGTGTGTGTGTGTGTGTGTGTGGTGTGTGTGTGTGGGTGTGTGTGGTGTGTGTCGTGTGTTGTGGTGTCGGTGTGTGTTTCGGTGATGTTCGGTGTGTGTCGTGTCGGTGTCGTGTTGTGTGGTGTCGTGGTGTCGGTGGTGTGTGTCGGTGTGTGTCGGTGTGTGCGGTGGTCGGTGTGTGTAGGTGTGTTTCGTGGGGGTGTGTGTGTGTGGTGTGTCGGTGTGTTGTCGGTGTATGCAGGGGGTATCAGGAGAAAGCAGTTGGACATCTGAGCTTTGTTATTAGAATGACAGTCCTGTGTAGTTGGCATTGGTTTATGAGATACATTGATCACCTCTTGTTTAACTACTTAGATATTTTGAAATGTGTTGCTCAGATAATATTTCTCATGTAACGAACTTGGGCACAAGCCGGCTTTCCAATTAAAGTGTTCTCTTTGACTACATGTGCAGTGTTTGCCCACTGGCTCCCACTGCTGTTAACGATGTGACACCAAAGACTAAACAGGGGAAAAGGGAGAGCTTCGTAACCTACTTCAAAGCTTGAAATGTCTCCACTGGTGCGATCAAATTGGATACTTCTTTCTATACCGTTACTGGCTGAGACGTTGTCACGCGGTCACTTGAGGATCTGGATTCAGTAATATATTACGAGGAAAGAAGCTACACAGTTAAGCACAGTGACACACATTTGTTTGGGACTAGGTAACCATGGTGAATAACCATTAAACTACCCACTGGTAGGAAACCATGGTGAGAAACCATAAATAAAACCACTAGTAACCATGATGAAATAACCATAAACTAACCCACTGTAGGTAACCATGGTGAATAACCATCAATTAACCATAGGTAACCAATGGGAATAAACCATATGTAACCCACTAGGTAACCATGGTGAATAACCATTAATTTAACCACTGTAGGTAACCATGTGAATAACCATATTTAACCCACTTAGATAACCAGTGAAAACCATCATTTACACACTGTATGTAACCCAAGTGATACCATCATTTTACCCACTTAACGTTATACCATGTGTGAATAACCATCATTTAACCCACTGTGGTGTGCATCCTATTCTGTCATCACTGTTTCACCCCTCATTTTCCTTTTAATTCCTCTGTTTCTCTCTTTCATTCCTCATCCTCCCTTCCTTCTCTGTCCAAGAGTCTCCTGGCACCAATCAGTCACTGATCTGGGTGACCCCAACCTCTCCTCTCCTGTCAATGCTGTCTATATCTTTAGGTAAACATGGAATTGAATTGTGTATGAATATAACAAAGTTAATGTGTGTACGCGCTAGTATGTGTGTGTTACAGTATTTTCTCTGTGAATCCTCTCCTTAGTGTATCTACACAGAAGTGCACATCAGACATCATGTGAACAATGAGGGAGACATTGTGTGGTTCAGGCCGAGGATGCAAAAAGGTCCAAGCACTACAGTACCTCCGGGGTGAAGTTTTCCCCTTCGGTACAGATCTACAATCAGAGATCATTGTGGACTATATTTTGCATGGGTCCTCAGATACCTCAAAAAGTTCTACAGCTGCACCATCGAGAGCATCCTGACTGGTTGCATCACTGCCTGGTATGGCAACTGCTCGGCCTCCGACCGCAAGAAATTACAGAGGGTAGTGGGTACGGCCAAGTACATCACTGGGGCCAAGCTTCCTGCTACCCAGGACCTCTATACCAGGCGGTGTCAGAAGAAGGCCCTAAAATGTTTTCAAAGACTCCAGCCATCCTAGTCATAGACTGTTATCTCTGCTACTACACAGCACGCGGTACCGGAGCGCCAAGTCCAGGTCCAAAAGAGTTCTTAGCTTCTACCCCCCAAGCCATAAGTCTCCTGAACAGCTAATCAAATGGCTACCCAGACTATTTGCGTTGCCCCTCCGCCCTCTTTTACTCTTCTGCTACTCTCTGTTTATTATCTATGCATAGTCACTTTACCCTTACCTACATGTACATATTACCACAATTACGTCAACTAACCGGTGCCCCCGCACATTGACTCACACATTGAGTACCCCCTATATATAGCCTCCACATTGACTCTGTACCGGTACCCCTGTATATAGCCTCCACATTGACTCTGTACCGTACCCCTGTATATAGCCTCCACATTGACTCTGTACCGGTACCCCCTGTATATAGCCTCCACATTGACTCTGTACCTGTAACCCCCTGTATATAGCCTCCACATTGACTCTGTACCAGTACCCCCTGTATATAGCCTCCACATTGACTCTGTACCTGTACCCCCTGTATATAGCCTCCACATTGACTCTGTACCGGTACCCCCTGTATATAGCCTCCACATTGACTCTGTACCGGTACCCCTGTATATAGCCTCGCTACTGTTATTATACTGCTGCTCTTTAATTATTTGCTACTGTAATTTTACTTTTTTACTAAAGACTTATTTTTTCTTAAAACTTAATTGTTGGTTAAGGGCTTGTAAGTAAGCATTTCACTGTAAGGTCTACACCTATTGTATTCGGCGCATGTGACGAATAAAATTTGATTTGATTTGATTTTGATCTTCCCCTCCCCCAATCCTAACCTTAACCATTAGTGGGGGAAATGCTGAACTGAACCGAGATCAGCGTCTAGGGGAAACTTCACACTACACAATACAGTTCAGCTGTGCAGGGATCATTCCATGGTGGAGCTGGCTTCAGCGTTTCAATGAAGTGTGTCAATACAGAGCCAGGGCAGCTGGTAACATACAGTAGCAGCTCCTTTGGTGTGATGCCAGCTCCATACACAAGTGCTGAGTCGCCGTGGACAACTGACCTCCTCATCTCCGTAACCAAGGCGGCCGCTGTTGCCATAACACTCAGCTCCTCGGGGAGCCATAAGCAGACATGGTGGAAACAGACTAGAAAACCAGCCTCAGCAACTTCAGCAGTTGGCATGGCACTACTGTACATCATGGCTGTAGTATTCAATGTGCCTTTTTTTGGGCCCACCCAAGTATCTGAGTTCCTCACACACAGCGACTCTTCATAGATGACTCATTTAATGGGTGATCAGGCAGAGTGGAGGCCTGCACAAGACATTAGGTGGTAAGAGGTGTGTCTCCCCTCCGTCAGCACTCTGGTGTTCTTGGATGTGTCTTGACGTGAAGTGGGAACCTCGTCTACTTCCGAGTGAACAAAATGTAGTATACTACAGTTATGGGCACTATAAAGTTAGTTTTTTTCTGGTGACCAATTAACGCTAAAAAACGCCAGATGTATGATGTAATGGTGCTACTAGTAGGGTGAAGTTACCCCTATACACTGATCTTGGGTCAGTTTAACATTTTCCCCACTAATGCTTAATGTTAGGATTGTCGGAGAGGGAAACTGATACTAGAGCTGTACATAGTGGAAACGTGATGTGTGTGAGCTGGTATGACTATTGTAGTACACAGCGAGGGACAGCTGTGACACACTGGTCTGGATACGAGTCTGTTGTTAGTGCAGTATTCACACAGAAGTTGGCCTGAGCTTCGGTTGGTTCTCTCCAACCTTTTTTTCTTCTCCTCGGGGGCTTGATACCTTTCGTTGTTTTGTATTTGAAAATCCAACAGTTGTATTGGAAGAGGGCGACGCTCGGGGGCTTTGTGTGCCTGTGGGTGTTTGAGTGAGAAATAGACAGAGGAAAACCAATCAGTAAAAAGCACAGCCCCCCCTTCATTATCGCCGCATCTTGCCTACAACAGCATGGAGCCTTTCCAGACTCTGAAGTCAGGAGGACTTGGAGTTAGGTGTCAGGCAGACTGGTATGACTAACCCTCTCTTCCATGTTTCCTTGCAGTGAGGAGGTGGAGGAGCCAGAGACCAGTTCTCACATGTCGTCTGCAGTCAAGACCATGACCAAAGGACCTGCTGGCAGCCCCAACAACTCCATCACCTTTACCACCACTCGGGGTAAACTGTGTGAGTGGGTGGGTGTGTGCGTGACCAATACAATTTGATTTGATTTGACCAGCAAAGCACCATCGCACCAACACACCTCCTCTATGGTTCACGGCGGGAACCACTCATGCAGATATCATCCCTTCACCTACACTGCGTCTCACAAAGACACGGCGGTTGGGACCAAAAATCTTAAATTTGCACTCATCAGACCAAAGGACAGATTGCTCGTGTTTCTAGGCCCAAGCAAGTCTCTTCTTCTTATTGATGTCCTTTAGTAGTGGTTCCTTTGCAGCAATTCGAGCTCTAACCACTAGGCGACCTGCCGCCCACTGCCACCCCCATTTGAGCCAATCAGTTGTTGTGACAAGGTAGGGGTGGTATACAGAAGACAGCCCTATTTGGTAAAAGACCAAGTCCATATTAAGGCAAGAACAGCTCAAAAAAGCAAAGAGAAACAACAGTCCATCATTACTTTAAGACATGAAGGTCAGTCAATCAGGAACATTTCAAAAACGTTGAAAGTTTCTTCAAGTGCAGTTGCAAAAACCATCAAGCGTTATGATGAAACTGGCTCTCATGAGGACCACCACAGGAAAGGAAGACCCAGAGTTACCTCTGCTGCAGAGGATAAGTTCATTACAGTTACTAGCCTCAGAAATTACAGCCCAAATAAATGTTTCACAGAGTTCAAGCAACAGACACATCTCATCATCAGATGTTCAGAGGACACTGCATGAATCAGGCCTTCATGGTCGAATTGCTGCAAAGGAACCACTACTAAAGGACATCAATAAGAAGAAGAGACTTGCTTGGGCCTAGAAACACGAGCAATGGACATTAGACCAGTAGAAATCTGCCCTTTGGTCTGATGAGNGCAAAAACCATCAAGCGTTATGATGAAACTGGCTCTCATGAGGACCACCACAGGAAAGGAAGACCCAGAGTTACCTCTGCTGCAGAGGATAAGTTCATTACAGTTACTAGCCTCAGAAATTACAGCCCAAATAAATGTTTCACAGAGTTCAAGCAACAGACACATCTCATCATCAGATGTTCAGAGGACACTGCATGAATCAGGCCTTCATGGTCGAATTGCTGCAAAGGAACCACTACTAAAGGACATCAATAAGAAGAAGAGACTTGCTTGGGCCTAGAAACACGAGCAATGGACATTAGACCAGTAGAAATCTGCCCTTTGGTCTGATGAGTTGGAAGGTTGCAAGATCGAATCCCTGAGCTGACAAGGTAAAAATCTGTCGTTCTGCCCCTGAACGAGGCAGTTAACCCACTGGCCATCATTGAAAATAACAATTTGTTCTTAACTGACTTGCCTAGTTAAATAAAGGTAAAAGAAAAAAAATGCATTAAGAAGGAAATAAATTCCACAATTAACTTTTAACAAGACACACCTGTTAATTGAAATGCATTCCAGGTGACTACCTCATGAAGCTGGTTGAGAGAATGCCAAGAGTGTGCAAAGCTGTCATCAAGGCAAAGGGTTGCTAGTTTGAAGAATCTCAAATATAAATATATTTTGATTTGTTTAACACTTTTTTGGTTACTACATGATTCCATATGTGTATTTCATAGTTTTGATGTCTTCACTATTATTCTACATTGTACAAAATAGAAAAAATGAATATAAACTCTGGAATGAGTAGGTGTGTCCAATCTTTTGACTGGTGCTGTATATTTTTCTATCTTTAATATACATAGAGTAAAGCATCCACTTCCAACAGTGGTATGCCTGTATGTATAAAATGTATATATTTGTTTTCTTTGAATGAAGAAGTTAATCAGAGCAAGGTGCATGAAGTTCCTTTCATAGTGGAATTAATGGCATGCACATTAAACTGAAAATAGTTTTAAAATAAACTCACGATGAGGACATAAATTGAATTAAATCTGGTGTGTTAGATATTTTGATTGACTCATATGGTTTTATCCTTTTACAGAAATGTTTGGTTTGAAATCTTATAGTGTGAAATGGTGATTTACTGAGACTGAAGTGAATTCTGTTGCGGTCTGTTAGTGAAAAAAGAGTGTTATTTTCCATGGGCTAAGCGTGACATATTTTTCCATTAATCCCATTAAAGCCAGGCTTGCTGGCCCACTTTGCCTTTTCTCCTCCGTTGAAGATGTATACGCTCCACTCCATAAGAAAAAAATATATTTACTGAGGGAGCTGTGAATAAAGGTTAGAGCCCCAGCCCCAGCCCAACTCTAACCCCAGCCCCAGCCCAACTCTATCCCCAGCCCCAGCCCAACTCTAACCCCAGCCCCAGAAAGAGAGAGGATGGCTGGGGTTTAGAGTTGGGCTGGGGATAGAGTTGGTCTGTGGCTGGGATAGAGTTTGGTCTGGGGCTGGGTAGAGTTGGTCTGCGGGCTAGGGTTAGAATTAGGCTGGGGCTGGGAATAGAGTTGGGCTGGGGTTAGAGTTGGGCTGGGGCTTGGGGGTTAGAGTTGGGGCTGGGGATAGCAGTTGGTCTGGGGCTGGGGATAGAGTTGGTCTGGGGTGGGGATAGAGTTGGTTGGGCTGGGGATAGAGTCTGGGTGGTTTGGTGGATAGAGTTGGTCTGGGGCTGTGGAGATAGAGTTGGGCTGGGGTTAGAGTTGGGGCTGGGATAGAGTTGGTCTGGGGCTGGGGATGAGTTGGTCTGGGGCTGGGATAGAGTTGGGCTGGGGCTGGGATTAGAGTTGGTCTGGGGCTGGGATAGAGTTAGGGTTGGGGCTGGGGATAGAGTTGGGCTGGGGCTGGGATAGAGTTTGGGCTGGGGTTAGAGTTGGTCTGGGGCTGGGGGTAGAGTTGGGCTGGGGATAGAGTTGTTCTGGGGCTGGAGATAGAGTTGGGCTGGGGATAGAGTTTGGTCTGGGATAGGTTTGGCTGGGGTTAGAGTTGGTCTGGGGCTGGAGATAGAGTTGGTCTGGGGATAGAGTTGGTCTGGGGATAGAGTTGGTCTGGGGCTGGGGTTGAGTTGGTTGGGATAGAGTTGGTCTGGGGATAGAGTTGGTCTGGGGCTGGGGTTAGAGTTTGGGCTGGGTTAGAGTTGGGCTGGGGATAGAGTTGGGCTGGGGTTAGAGTTGGTCTGGGGCTGGAGATAAGAGTTGGGCTGGGTTAGAGTTTGGGCTGGGGTTAGAGTTGGGCTGGGGATAGAGTTGGGCTGGGTTAGAGTTGGGTCTGGGGATAGAGTTGGTCTGGGGATAGAGTTCGGTCTGGGGCTGGGGTTATGAGTTGGGCTGGGGATAGAGGGTTGGTCTGGGCGATAGAGTTGGTCTGGGGGCTGGGGATAGAAGTTGGTCTGCGGGATAGAGTTGGCTGGGGCTGGGGATAGAGTTGGTCTGGGGATGAGTGGTCTGGATAGAGTGGTCTGGGGCTGGGTTAGCGTTGGGCTGGGGTTTAGAGTTGGCTGGGGTGAGTTTGGGCTGGTGGATAGAGTTGGTCTTGGGGCTTAGAGTTGGTCTGGGGATAGAGTTTGGCTGAGGTTTAGAGTTGGTCTGGGATAGAGTTGGTCGGGGCTGGAGTAGAGTTGTCGGGGATAGAGTTGGTCTGGGGATAGAGTTGGTCTGGGGAGTAGAGTTGGTCTGGGGATAGAGTTGGGCTCTGGGGTTTAGAGTTGGGT
>NC_036855.1:2057541-2064245 GCF_002910315.2 Salvelinus sp. IW2-2015
GAAACAACTCTAGTGGTGCCGTAAGTCAGTAGTTCTTCAGGACCTAAAACAACTCTAGGTGCCTGTAAGTCAGCAGTTCTTCTAGGCACTAAACAACTCTAGTGGTGCCTGTAAGTCAGTAGTCCTTCAGGACTAAACAACTCTATGTGGTGCCTGTAATCAGTAGTTCTTCTGGACTAGACAACTCTAGTGGTGCCTGTTAAGTCAGTAGTCTTCAGGACTAAACAACTCTAGTTGTGCCTGTAAGTCAGTAGTCCTTCAGGAGTCAGTATTTCTCAGGTCACGTTCAGTAGTTCTTTCAGGGACTAAACAACTCTAGTGGTGCCTGCTAAGTCAGTAGTTCTTCAGAGTCAGATTTCTGTCAGGACCTAGGACAATCTCTAAGTTAGCACAGAAGCTTGCCTGGATTACTAGTGTGAACTAGGCCTTTGTTGGCACAAAGGTCCGAAGGCAGCATAGTGTTCATGTAAAACCTGCTGGTGGGAATAAGGTTGAGACTGGGCTGGGGATAGAGTTGCCGTCTGAGGCTGGGGATAGAGTTGGTCTGGCTGGGGTTAGAGTTGGTCTAGGGCTGGGGTTAGAGTTGGTCTGGGCTGGGGATAGGTAGTTGGTCTGGGGCTGGGTTAGAGTTGGTCTGGGGCTGGTGTTAGATTGGTCTGGGGCTGGGGAAAGTTGGTCTGGGGCTGGGGATAGAGTTGGCCTGGGGATAGAGTTGGTCTGGGGATAGAGTTGGTCTGGCCCAGGAGTGCGAAGCATGAACGGAAAGGCACTGGAGCCAAACAACCACCTTGCTGTCTCTGTCTGCCGCGTTCCCCTCTCTCCACTGGATTCTCTGCCTCTAACCGTATTACAGGGGCTGAGTCACTGGCCTACTGGTGCTCTTCCATGCCGTCCCTAGGAAGGGTGCGCTCACTTGAGGGGTTGAGTCCTGACGTGGTCTTCCTGTCTGGGTTGGCGCCCCCTTGGTTGTGCCGTGGCGGAGATCTTTGTGGCTATACTTGGCCTTGTCTCAGGATGGTAATATGTGTGGTGTTTGAAATATCCCTCTGGGGGTGTGACTTGGGGCTGTTGCTTCGGCAAAGTGGGTGGGGTTATATCCTTCCTGTTTGGCCTGTCCGGGTATCATCGGATGGGTCCACAGTGTCTCCTGACCCCTCCTGTCTCAGCCCCAGTATTTATGCCTGCAGTAGTTTGTGCTGTCGGGGGCTAGGGTTAGTCTGTTATATCTGGAGTATTTCTCCTGTCTTTATCCGTGGTCCTGTGTGAATTAAGTATGCTCTCTCTAATTCTCTCTTTCTCTCTTTCTTCTCTTTCTTTCTTTCTCTCTCTCTGAGAACCTAGCCCTAGGACCATGTCTCAGGACTACCTGACCATTATGACTCCTTGCTGTCCCAGTCCACCTGGCCGTGCTGACCTGTTGCCACCTCGACAACCACTTGCGATTACTATTATTTTGACCATGTGCTGGTCATTTATGAACATTTGAACATCTTGGCCATGTTTCTGTTATAATCTTCCACCTGCACAGCCAGAGAGACTGCGCCACCCCTCATAGCCTGTTCCTCTCTAGGTTTCTTCCTAGCGTTTTGCGCTTTCTAGGCAGCTGATGTAAGCTTATATAAATACATTTTGCATTATTTGGTCTGGGGCTGGGGTTGAGTTGGGCTGGGGATAGAGGTGGTCTGTGGCTGGGGATAGAGTTTGGTCTGGGGCTGGGGTAGAGTTTGGTCTGCGGGCTAGCGGTTAGACATTAGCTGGGCTGGAAAGAGTGGCGCTGGGGTTAGAGTGGGGCTCGGGGCTGGGTTAGAGTTGGGCTGGGGATAGTAGTTGGTCTGGGCTGGGATAGAGTTGGTCTGGGGCTGGGGATAGAGTTGGTCTCGGGCTGGGGATAGAGTTGGGGCTGGGGATAGAGTTGGTCTGGGTGGTTAGAGTTGGTCTGGGGCTGGAGATAGAGTTGGGGCTGGGTTAGAGTTGGGCTGGGGATAAGTTGGTCTGGGGCTGGGGATAGAGTTTGGTCTGGGGCTGGGATTAGAGTTGGGTGGGGCTGGGATTAGAGTTGCGCTGCGGGCTGGGGATAGAGTTTGGTCTGGGGCTGGGGATAGAGTTGGGCTGGGGCTGGGATTAGAGTTTTGGGCTGGGGTTAGAGTTGACTGGGCTGGGGGTAGAGTGGGCTTGGGATAGAGTTGGTCTGGGGCTGGAGATAGAGTTGGGCTGGGGATAGAGTTTGGTCTGGGCGTAAGTTTGGCTGGGGTTAGAGTTGGTCTGGGGCTGGAGATAGAGTTGGTCTGGGGATAGAGTTGGTCTGGGGATAGAGTTGGTCTGGGGCTCGGGGTAGAGTTGGTCCTGGGGATAGAGTTGGTCTGGCGGATAGAGTTCGGTCTGGGGCTGGGTTAGAGTTTGGGCTGGGTTAGAGTTGGGCTGGCGGATAGATTTGGGCTGGGGTTAGATTGGTCTGGGGCTGGAGATAGAGTTGGGTGGGGTTAGAGTTGGGCTGGGGTTAGAGTGGGCTGGGGATAGAGTTGGGCTGGGTTAGAGTTGGTGTCTGGGGATAGAGTTGGTCTGGGGATAGAGTTGCGTCTGGGGCTGGGGTAGAGTTGGGCTGGGGATAGAGTTGGTCTGGGGATTAGAGTTGGGCTGGGGGCTTGGGGATAGAGTTGGCTGGGCTGATAGAGTTGGTTGGGCTGGGGATAGGAGTTGGTCTTGGGATAGCAGTTGGTCTGGCTAGAGTTCTGGTTGGAGGGCTGGGGTTAGAGTTGGGGCTGGGGTTAGAGTGGGCTGGGCTTAGAGTTGGCTGGGATAGGTGGTCTTGGGGTGAGTTGGTCTGGGATAGAGTTGGGCTGAGGTTAGAGTTGGTCTGGGGATAGAGTTGGTCTGGGGCTGGAGATAGAGTTGGTCTGGGAGTGTCTGGGTGGAGTTGGTCTGGGGATAGAGTTGGTCTGGGATAGAGTTGCGGCTGGGTTAGAGTTGGTCTGGGGCTGTGGGTTAGAGTTGGGCTGGGGCTGGGATAGAGTTGGGCTGGGGCTGGCGGGTTAGAGTTGGGCTGGGGCTGGGGTCTAACCTTTATTCACAGCTCCCATCAGTTAAATATATTTTTTTCTTATGGAGTGGAGCGTATACATCTTCAACGGAGGAGAAAAAGGCAAGTGGGCCAGCAAGCCTGGCTTTAATGGATTAATGGAAAAATATGTCACGCTAGCCCATGGAAATAACACTCTTTTTTCACTAACAGACCGCAACAGAATTCACTTCAGTCTCAGTAAATCACCATTTCACACTATAAGATTTCAAACCAAACATTTCTTGTAAAAGGAAATAAACCATATGAGTCAATCAAAATATCTAACACACCAGATTTAATTCAATTATGTCCTCATCGTGAGTTTATTTTAAAACTATTTTCAGTTTAATGTGCATGCCATTAATTCCACTATGAAAGGAACTTCATGCACCTTGCTCTGATTAACTTCTTCATTCAAAGAAAACAAATAATATACATTTTATACATACAGGCATACCACTGTGGAAGTGGATGCTTACTCTATGTATATTAAAGATAGAAAAAATATACAGCACCAGTCAAAAGATTGGACACAACCTACTCATTCCAGAGTTTATATTCATTTTTTCTATTTTGTACAATGTAGAATAATAGTGAAGACATCAAAAACTATGAAATACACATATGGAATCATGTAGTAACCAAAAAAGTGTTAAACAAATCAAAATATATTTATATTTGAGATTCTTCAAACTAGCAACCCTTTGCCTTGATACAGCTTTGCACACTCTTGGCATTCTCTCAACCAGCTTCATGAGGTAGTCACCTGGAATGCATTTCAATTAACAGGTTGTCTTGTTAAAAGTTAATTGTGGAAGTTTATTTCCTCTTAATGCATTTTTTTCTTTTACCTTTATTTAACTAGGCAAGTCAGTTAGAGAACAAATTGTTATTTTCAATGATGGCCAGTGGGGTTTTAACTGCCTCGTTCAGGGGCAGAACGACAGATTTTACCTTGTCAGCTCAGGGATTCGATCTTGCAACCTTCAACTCATCAGACCAAAGGCAGATTTCTACTGGTCTAATGTCCATTGCCTCGTGTTTCTTAGGCCCAAGCAAGTCTCTTCTTCTTATTGATGGTCCCTTTAGAGTGGTTCCTCTTTGCAGACATTCGACCATGAAGGCCTGATTCATGCAGTCGTCCTGCTGAACATCTGATGAT
This sequence comes from Salvelinus sp. IW2-2015, assembly GCF_002910315.2. Lineage (NCBI taxonomy): Eukaryota > Metazoa > Chordata > Actinopteri > Salmoniformes > Salmonidae > Salvelinus > Salvelinus sp. IW2-2015. The sequence continues at coordinate 2,061,762 of NC_036855.1, forward strand.
GAGATGTGTCTGTTGCTTGAACACTCTGTGAAACATTTATTTGGGGCTGTAATTTCTGAGGCTATGTAACTGTAATGAACTTTATTCCTCTGCAGCAGAGGTAACTCTGGGTCTTCCTTTCCTGTGGTGGTCCTCATGCAGAGCCAGTTTCATCATAAACGCGTTGATGGTTTTTGCAACTGCACTTGAAGAAACTTTCAACGTTTTTGAAATGTTCCTGATTGACTGACCTTCATGTCTTAAAGTAATGATGGACTGTTTGTTTCTCTTTGCTTTTTTTGAGCTGTCTTGCCTTAATATGGACTTGGTCTTTTACCTAAACTAGGGCTGTCTTCTGTATACCACCCCTACCTTGTCACAACAACTGATTGGCTCAAATGGGGGTGGCAGTGGGCGCGCAGGTCGCCTAGTGGTTAGAAGCTCGAATTGCTGCAAAGGAACCACTACTAAAGGACATCAATAAGAAGAAGAGACTTGCTTGGGCCTAGAAACACGAGCAATCTGTCCTTTGGTCTGATGAGTGCAAATTTAAGATTTTTGGTCCCAACCGCCGTGTCTTTGTGAGACGCAAGTGTAGGTGAAGGATGATATCTGCATGAGTGGTTCCCGCCCGTGAACCATAGAGAGAGGTGTGTTTGGTGCGTATGGTGCTTTGCTGGTCAAATCAAATCAAATTGTATTGGTCACGCTACACCCACCACTCACACAGTTACCCGAAGTCGGTGGTAAAGGTTGATGGAGTTGTTGGGCTGCCAGGCAGGTCCTTGGTATGGTCTTGACTGCAGACGAACATGTGAGGAACTGGTCTCTGGCTCTCCACCTACCTCTCATGCAAGGAAACATGGAAGAGAGCGGTTAGTCCATGACCATGTCTGCCTGGACACCTAACTCCAAGTTCCTCCCTGACTCTCAGAGTCTGGAAAGGGCTCCATGCTGTTGTAGGCAAGATTGCGGCGATAATAAGGGGGGGCTGTGCTTTTTTTACTGATTGGGTTTTCCTCTGTCCTATTTCTCACTCAAACACCCACAGGCCCAAAGCCCCCGAGGTGCCCTTTCCATACACACTGTTTGGATTTCAAATCACAACAACGAAAAGGTAATCAAGCCCCCGAGGGAAGAAAAAAAGGTTGGAAGAGAGACACCAACCGAGCTAGGCAACTTCTTGTGTGAATTACTGCACTAAAAAACGCACTCGTATCCAGCACCAGTGTTGTCACAGCTTGTCCCTCGTGTGTATACAATAGTCATCCAAGCTCCACACATCACGTTCCTATCAATAGTCTACAGCTCTAGTATCAGTTTCCCTCTCCGACAATCCCTAACATTAAGCATTAGTGGGGAAAATGTTATCCTCTTCGTTGTTTAGTCCTGAAGAACTACTGACTTACAGGCACCACTAGAGTTGTTTAGTCCTGAAGAACTACTGACTTACAGGCACCACTAGAGTTGTCTGGTCCTGAAGAACTACTGACTTACAGGCACCACTAGAGTTGTCTAGTCCTGAAGGACTACTGACTTACAGGCACCACTAGAGTTGTCTGGTCCTGAAGAACTACTGACTTACAGGCACCACTAGAGTTGTCTGGTCCTGAAGGACTACTGACTTACAGGCTCTCTCTTTCACTAATGTGTTTTGACATGACAAAGAAGGTCACTGTTGGTCGACTTGCACGTTTGGCCCGTGACTTTGATCGATTGCTGCTGTGACGTTTATTTCAATACCCCTGATTAGTCTGCAAGGTCTGACCGTTTTCGATCAACCTCCGATCCCAGCTGCATTCGCAACACTGTTCCTTTCCTGGAGCCCCAAAGTGGGATCAAAGGGGAGCTTGTTAGGCCAGGTGTTCCAGCGAGCTGTTGGAATGTCTTGCTGCTTGAAACAATTGATTCTGTGTTTTGCTCACTGGTGCTGTTGGTTTACCTCCCTGATCCGGCCAGCTGCCTAGACCAGGTCACTTGGTCACAGAGGTCAACTCAGAGGTCAACTCAGAGAATAACACAAAGAGCTAGAAGTGTAGAGATGCATGCGCGTGTGCATACTCATCCACACACTTACACACACACACACTCACACACTTCCTCCCCCAAGTCCCCCAACATGTTTATGTTCATGATTCATCATTCAACATGTCTGAACTCTGAGCTGTGTCTGAACTCTGTGTAGATTGTGTTGAAATGAATGAGTGCGTAAACTTACCACCCGCTTGTCATTCTGTAGGTTCAGGTTTCCCTAAACCAGGCCTTCAGACATGTTTTGGGGTGAAGGGGAACGGCACCACCAATGTTCGCCCTAAGGGCCCTGTCCCAGAGAGGCCGGCCCCCCAGCCCCATCCCAAAGACCAGGACACTCTGGTGCAGATGGCCGAACACATCCCTGCAGGGACACGCACGCCCATGTGTGGCCACTGCAACATGGACATCAGGTGAGAGAGAGAGGAGAGAGAGGAGAGAGAGGGGGGGGAGAAAGAGAACAAGACAGAGAGA
>NC_036855.1:2064906-2068023 GCF_002910315.2 Salvelinus sp. IW2-2015
CCCAAAAAACAAACTAGAGGTGGGATAGGAACTACAATGATCAAATACCGACCCGAACCAATAATTTTCCGAGGGCATTTCCTATAACTAATTAGTAATTTGCATTTACTAGAACGACATGTTATGTTCGCGAAAATGAAAGCAGCTCTAATAGGCTATTTGCTAACGGACAACTGATGCTAAAATAACCATTCACAAGAAGTAGTTAGTAGATTAGTATAAATAAGGATATAAGGAAACTATATTCCACATCTCCTAACATTGCAACCATCTCTCTTCCTCTCTCTCTCTCTCTCTCTCTCTCCTCCTCTCATCATCTCCTCCTCACTCTCACTCTCACTCTCACTCTCACTTCTCACTCTCTCCTTTCTCTCTCTCTCGCCGCTCTTTCCCTCCCTCCAATGATGGTATCTTGTTCATTCTTTAATTTGCCCAGAGTTAGGACTGTTGAATAGAACATGAGAGTCCGTGGCGGAGGAGGAGAACACACTGCCTGCGTCCCAAACGGCACCTTTTTCCCTATGTAGTGCACTACTTTTGATCACGACCCATAGGGAAAAAACATAGGGCTTTGGTCAAAAGTAGTGCGCTACACAGGCAATAGGGTGCCATTTGGGATTCAGACACTGGTTCTCTCCTCATCTTAATTACAGTTCATGGCTCTCAGCAGCCTGTTATTGGCCGGTGCTAAGACTATCTCCTCTGGTGTTGGCTTACATTGCACCCCGAGGATAGGGTAGCAGATCCCGCTCCTGCCTAAAGACTGTCGGTCACGACACAGTTTAGAGTGACCATTGTGTGCATTAAATATCCCACAGTTGTTTTCCCATATAAGCTAATCATCCTATTTGCAGGCGAATAGGCTTCGGTGACATTACAGTAGCTAAATGTACTGCTGTCAAAACAGTGATGATTAAGGAAAATTAGGGTTAGAGTTAAACTGGGAGTATGGTAGAAATCACTGCTTCAGATACTAATGTGAAAGTTTCATTGTATTTAGTTGAACTTAATTCATCTTAAAGGGGAGTAATTTGTATTTAATTGAACTTAATTCATCTTAAAGGGGAGTAATTTGCTTAGGAACTTTTCTTCTTATATTTTTTACTCCAAAACTACGAACCTTTCGACTTTCACACACAGTATGTAGACACTGGTATGATGCTGAATATAATGCCTATGAGGTATACAATCATGCTCCTTTAAACTGAATGAAACCTGTTCTCTTCCTCCAGAGGGCCGTTCCTGGTGGCCATGGGAAAGTCCTGGCACCCCGAGGAGTTTAACTGCGCCCACTGCCGGACCTCCCTGGCAGACATTGGCTTCGTGGAGGAGCAAGGCTCGGTCTACTGTGAACACTGCTACGAGGACTTCTTCGCACCTTCCTGTAGCCGCTGCCAGATGAAGATCCTGGGGGTAAGTCCTGAGGGGTATCCTACGAAGCAAGCTAGATCTACTCAGGGTTTTCTACCGCTAACCAGCTTCAGTTAGCGTCACAGTCTTTCCTGACCCCGTCACCTGACCAGGAAAAACTCAGGTTCTTTACCAAGGGCTGTCAATCATTCTGTGACCCTCTGTTTTGACTGGATGGAAACGCTGACGTGAAAAGGACAGAGCGGCTTTGAGGAAATGTGGAGTGACAATTCACGACTAGGCCTAAGAGGCCTCATTTTCCCCCGTCACACGTTCACCCGCTTTCAACCCTTTATTCTTCATACTTGTCCACTCTTTTTTTATTTCTCACCCTTTCTAACCAGCTTACCTCTGTCTTTAACCCAATTTCTCACTCCCTCATTCTTAATCCCTCCGTATTCCTCTCCCTCCTTCATTCCAGCATTAGTCTATCCCCCTTTGACCTGCCCAGTTCTCACAGCTGAATGGTGGGAAATCAGTGTGTGTGTTAAGCTCTGTCATGCGCTGCAGAGAAGGAAGGAGAACTGGAGAAAAGCTCTACGATCAGATGTGTTAAAATTAGCACCCGGCGGCCTGGCATTTAGCACCCGGCGGCCTGGCATTTAGCACCCGGCGGCCTGGCAATTAGCACCCGGCGGCCTGGCAATTAGCACCCGGCGGCCTGGCATTTAGCACCCGGCGGCCTGGCATTTAGCACCCGGCGGCCTGGCATTTAGCACCCGGCAGTCAGACAATTAGCTCCCAGAAGCCTGGCAATTAGCACCTGGTAGTCTGGCAATTAGCACCCAGTAGCCTGGCCATTAGCGCCTGGCAGCCTGGCCATCAGCACCTGGCAGTCTGGCAATTAGCACCCGGCAGTCAGACAATTAGCTCCCAGAAGCCTGGCAATTATCACCTGGCAGGCTGGCAATTAGCACCCGGCAGTCAGACAATTAGCACCCGGCAGTCAGACAATTAGCTCCCAGAAGCCTGGCAATTAGCACCCGGTAGCCTGGCAATTAGCACCCGGCAGCCTGGCCTTAGCACCTGGCAGCCTGGCCATAAGCACCTGGCAGCCTGGCCTTCCTATAGATCAGTATAAGTGCTGGAGAGGGAACGGTCAATTAGAGGGCAGGGTAGATGGTTGAATATTCACACACACGCATGCAGCTTTGTCACTGACATGGCTCTGTAATGATGAGCTGGACTTGCTTGATTAGTAATTGTCTGTGGTTTCCTTGCAGGAAGTGATCAACGCCCTGAAACAGACCTGGCACATCCATTGTTTCCTGTGTGCATCGTGCCAGCAGCCCATTAGGAACAACACCTTTCACCTGGAGGATGGAGAGCCCTACTGTGAAAGAGGTGAACACACATAGACTATGTCTCAATTATCTGTCATTCCTCACACTTCCCTTCCGTGTTCAAGATGTGTGTGAAGTAGTGAACACGTGTACTCTTCAGGAATAAGGAGATGTTATTGGGCTGACTGATTTTTCAGTTTTACAAGTAGTCCAGAGTTCAGGAGTGGTCTGGAGTTCAGTAGTAGTCTAGAGTTCAGTAGTAGTCTGAGTTCAGTAGTAGTCTAGAGTTCAGGAGTAGTCTAGAGTTCAGTAGTAGTCTAGAGTTCAGGAGTAGTCTAGAGTTCAGTAGTAGTCTGAGTTCAGTAGTAGTCTGAGTTCAGTAGTAGTCTGAGTTCAGTAGTAGTCTAGAGTTCAGTAGTAGTCT
>NC_036855.1:2068048-2083808 GCF_002910315.2 Salvelinus sp. IW2-2015
GGAGATGTTATTGGGTCATGACTTTTTTCAGTTTTACAAGTAGTCCCAGAGTTCAGGAGTGGTCGGTTAGTAGTTAGAGCTTCAGTAGTAGTCTAGGAGCTTCAGTGTCGTCTGAGGTTCAGAGTAGTCTAGAAGTTCAGTGGTAGTCTTTCGAGAGCTAGTTCAGTAGTAGTCTGAGTTCAGTAGAGTTCTAGAGTTAGTAGTAGTCTGGTTCAGTAGTAGTCTGAGGTTCAGGTAGTGTCTTCGTAGGTCTAGTTCAGTAGTAGTCTGAGTTCAGTAGTATAGTCTGGTTCTAGTAGTAGTGCCTAGTCAGTAGTGTCTGAGTTCACGTAGTAGTCTGAGGTAGTAGTAGTCTGAGTTCAGTAGTTAGTCTAGAGTTCTGTGTAGTCTAGAGTTCTGTAAGTAGTCTGAGTTCAAGTTAGGTAGTCTAGAGATTCAGTGTAGTTGTCTGAGTTCAGTAGAGTAGTCTGAGTTCAGTAGTAGTCTTAGTAGTTAGTCTAGAGTTAGTGTCTGAGTTCAGTAGTAGTCTGAGTTCTGTAGTTCTGAGTCTAGTAGTCTGAGTCAGTAGTAGTCTAGAGTTCTAGTGAGTTCTGAGTTCAGTAGTAGTCTGAGTTCGATGTAGTAGTCTAGCAGTTTCGAGTAGTAGTCTGAGTTCAGTAGTTAGTCGTTTTATAGTTCTGTAGTAATTGAGTTTCAGTAGTAGTCTGAGTTCAGTAGTATGTCTAGAGTTCAGGAGTAGTCTGAGTTCAGTAGTGTCTGAGTTCAGTAGTAGTTGAGTTCAGTAGTAGTCTGAGGGGTTCAGGAGTAGGTTAGAGTTCTGTAGTAGTCTGAGTTCAGTAGTAGTCTGACAGTTCAGTAGTAGTCTGAGTTCAGTAGTAGTCTGAGTTCAGTAGTAGTCTGATTAGTAGTAGTCTGAGTTCAGTAGTAGTCTAGAGTTCAGTTAGTAGTCTGAGTCAGTAGTAGTCTGAGTTCAGTAGTTAGTCGAGTTCAGAGTGCTGAGTTCGATGAGTCTAGAGTCAGATAGTTAGAGTTCGTAGTAGTCTAGAGTTCAATAGTAGTAGTCTGAGTTTCGAGTAGTAGAGTAGAGATTCATTATAGAGTAGTCTAGTTATAGTATGAGTTTAGGTGTTAGTAGTCTAGAGTTCAGTAGTAGTCTAGAGTTCAGTAGTAGTCTGAGTTCGTAGTAGTCTAAGTTCAGGTAGTTAGTTGAGTTCAGTAGTAGTCTAGAGTTTGAGTCAGTAGTCTAGAGTTCAGTAGTAGTCTGAGATTTAGTAGTAGTCTAGAGTCAGTAGTAGTCTAAGAGGTTCAGTAGTAGTCTGAGTTCAGGAGTAGTCTGAGTTCAGTAGTAAAGTCTAGAGTTCAGAGTAGTCTAGAGTTAGTAGTAGTCTAGAGTTCAGTAGTAGTCTGGAGTTCAGTAGTAGTCTAGAGTTCAGGAGTAGTCTGAGTTCAGTAGAGTCTAGGTTCAGTTAGTAGTCAGAGTTCAGGAGTAGTCTAGAGTTCACGTAGATGTTCTAGAGTTCATGGAGTAGTCTTGAGTTCTAGTAGTAGCTAGAGTTCAGTAGTAGTCTGAGTTAGTAGTATCTAGTTATGTAGTCTGAGTTCAGTAGTAGTCTGAGTTCAGTAGTAGTCTGAGGTTCAGTAGTAGTCTGAGTTCAGTAGTAGTCTAGAGTTCAGTAGTAGTCTGAGTTCAGTAGTAGTCTGAGTTCAGGAGTAGTCTGAGTTCAGTAGTAGTTCTAGAGTTCAGGAGTAGTCTGAGTTCAGTAGTAGTCTAGAGTTCAGTAGTAGTCTAGAGTTCATAGTAGTCTGAGTGTCAGTAGTAGTCTGAGTTCAGTAGTAGTCGGAGTTCAGTAGTAGTCTGAGTTCAGGCAGTAGTCTAGATATGTCAGAGTAGTCTAGAGTTCAGGAGTAGTCTGAGTTCAGTAGTAGTTCTAGAGTTCAGGATGTAGTCTGAGGTTCAGTAGTAGTCTAGATTCAGGAGTAGTCTGAGTTCAGATAGGCTAGTCTAGATAGTCAGTTCAGAGTTTCAGTAGTAGTCTAGAGTTTCATAGTAGTTGAGTTCAGATAGTCTAGAGTTCAGTAGTAGTCTGAGTTTCAGTAGTAGTCTGAGTTCAGTAGTAGTCTAGAGTAGTAGTAGTTGAGTATAGTAGTCTGAGGTTCAGTATAGTTCTAGAGTTCATAGTAGTCTAGAGTTCAGTAGAGTCTGGTTCAGAAGTAATCTAGAGTCAGTAAGTAGTCTTGAGTAGTAGTAGTCTGAGGTTCAGTAGTATGTCTTGAGTTCAGTTAGTAGTTTCTGAGTTCAGTAGTAGTCTAGAGATTCAGTAGTAGTCTAGAGTTCTGTTAGTAGTCTGAGTTCAGTAGTAGTCTGAGTTCAGATAGTAGTTAGAGTTCAGGGAGTAGTCTAGAGTTTATTCTTAACTCTTCTCTTTTTTTCAGACTATTACTCCCTTTTGTCAGCGTTGCCATGGTTGCGAGTCCCCATAGAGGCAGGACAAGTTCTTGGAGGCTCTGGGCTTCACCTGGCATGACACCTGTTTTGTGTTGTGTGGTACGTTAGGCCTTGCAGTGTATTGTGTGTGCTGTGTGGCTCAGTTGGTCGAGCATGGTGTGAGTTTGATTCTCAGTGGGGCAACCCATACGAAAATGTATGCATGCACTTCTGTAAATCGCTTTGGATAAAAGTGTCTGCTAAATGGCATATAGTTATTATATGTATTTTCAAACTGGGTGGTTCAAGCCCTGAATGCTGATTGGCTGGCAGTCGTGGTATATCAGACTGTTTACCACGGGTAGACAAAACATTATGTATTGCTCTATTATGTTGGTAACCAGTTTAATAATAGCAATTAAGACTCCTCGGGGGTTGTTGGTATATGGCCAATATACCACGGGTAAGGGCTGTACCATAACTCCGCATTGCGTTGTGCTTAGAACAGCTCTTAGCCGTGGGTATATTGCCATATACCACACCCCTCAGCCTTATTCTTAATTATATGCACATTTATCTGTGTCTGTATCTGTATCTGTGTCTATGTCTGTGTTCAGATATGCTGCACCCTCTGGAGGGTCAAGCTTCTTCTCCAAAATGGACAAGCTCTGTGCAGGAAACATGCACATAGTGTGGTGAAAATCTGAGCAAGGACAGGAGCAGATGGCGAGAGGAGAGCTGGAGGAAGAGAGAGCAGATGGCGAGAGGAGAGCTGGAGGAAGAAGGAGCAGATGGCGAGAGGGAGAAGCATGGAGGAATGAAGAGGCAATAGCAAGAGAGAGCATGGAGGAAGAAGGAGCAGATGGCGAGAGGAGAGCTGGAGGAAGAAGGAGCAGATTGCGAGAGGAGAGCGGGAGGAGAAGGGAGTGGAGATAGCAAGAGGAGAGCTGGAGAATAAGGAGCGATGGCGAGAGGAGAGCTGGAGGAATAAGGAGCAGATAGCAGAGGAGAGCTGGAGAGAATAAGGAGGCAGATGCGAGAGGAGAGTGGAGGAATAAGGAGCAGATGGCGGAGGGAAGCTGGAGGAATAAGGAGCAGATAGCGAGAGGAGAGCTAGGAGATAAGAAGGAGCAGATGGCGAAGAGGAGAGCTGGAGAGAAGAAAGAAGTGCGAGAGATTGGCGAGAGGAAGCTGGAGGATAAGAGCAGATGGCGAGGGAGAGGAGAAGCTGGAGGAAGCAGAGCAAAGCAGAGGAGAGCTGAGGATAGGAGCAGATGCGAGAGGAGAGCTGAGAAGCAGGAGGCAGATGCGAGAGAGAGCTGAGGAAGGCAGAGATGGAGATCACTCTGATCTGCTGGACTATCCACTGACTGAGGTGTTTAGTTTGGCGATACTCAAATACATCAACAGTCATAACATAGTTCCCGTCTAGCCAAGCCTGCTCCTCCAGCTCTCCTCTCGCCATCTGCTCCTCTAACTGAGGTGTTTAGGTTGGCGATAAAGTGTTGTTTCTGCTTTGGTCAAGTATGATCGGCAATATGTAGTCATAATAATCATATGTTGGGTGCTTATATTCCTATTTTTATTGTCTATAAATCTATCCAGTATACTCTCCCCCCCCCCCCCCCCCCTTCATGGGAGTATTGTGACATTCTTCTGTATGCTGTCATGAGCAAGATGCCTCTCGTAATGAGACTAGACTAAAACGATACGTTTGTTTTGTTTTGAATGGCCAAAATCAACAATGTGTATATTTTACATGTACATCTCAAAGAATACAGAGTTTTGAAAAGCGGTAGAGGGGATATCGTTAAAGCTAAACCATGCCCATGGTGCATTCAACTGTTAGAATTGGTCCCAGTTGAAAAAATAAATACATGGAATTTTCCTCCCCCGAAAAAACATCTGCATTGAGATGTGGTGTTTTTGACTATTTGATATCATTTCTACCAACGTGATAGAATCGACATTCAACTTATTGTATTACCGTTTCCAAAAGCCAAGTTGTTGTTGTTGTTGGCTACCCATCATACTGTGCATGAAGGGATTTGAGAAACACTGTTTGTAAAGAAGTATATTTTTGAGGAGGCTGTTTGTAGCCTGAGTTCCAGTCTGTTTGTGCTATCATGCCAACGCCTTGTCACTCATTGTCATGTCACGTTTGGCTTGACTATATAATTGGCAAGAGCAAAAAAACAAGGCTAGCTGTTTCATTGCCCTCGGAAAATGCCTACACTGAGAGGATGAGAGAACACTGAAGAGTGAGGGGAGAAATCAAGACATTTTCCTTAGTCTGTTTTTCCCTGAAGTCTCTTGAAGTCTCTTGCAGTGGAGGCTGCTGGGGGGGGAGGACGGCTCATAATAATGTCTGGAACAGAGTGAATGGAGTGGTATCAAACACATGGAAACCACGTGTTTGATGTATTTGATACCATTCCACCCATTCCGCTACAGCCATGACCACGAGCCCGTCCTCATCCAATTAAGGTGCCACCAACCTCCTGTGGCCTCTTGGTATGAATCTAACTTCACTATCACTCCATCTCAACAGAATAAATAAATGTAATCTTGTTGTTGTTGATATGGATGAACGGTACAGAGGACAAGGAGTAAACCAAGTCACATAAACCAAGTCATTCTATGGTGATTTAAAAAATATATATATATTATTTAGCTCTTGATTTATTATATATCTTCTATTTCACAGTTTGTTATTATTAAAATATTAGTCCAAAAGGTTAGAGTAAGGTCTTGGTCCATACTGTAATTCTCACATCCTGAAATCCTGTCATTGGTAATGGAGTGTAACAACCCGTCTCTTTTAACCTCAGCGGTCTCAATTAGCATTGGATTCAACTGTATGGCCTGTCATATGGCATACGTCACTGTTACATGAATGACTTAGCACCTCACATCTTCTAACACTGGTTCTCACAGGGTTTAACGTTCACATTAAGTGGCCTGTGTCGTGGATACTGGCAGACACAACCTACTTTAGGCTATCAGAGTCGGCATGTGTTCAAATCCAACCCGCTGCCTTTCTGCCTCGCCATCCGTACTTAATTTCCTGTCTGTTCTTCACTAGTCTATATCAATCAAATTATAAAAAATAACAAAAAATAAGGTAAATAACATTCTAATTAGGTTATTACCCTTTTTGTGAAAATCACATGAGGAGGATTACTGGTCCTGTCTGTGCAAATCCTATTGGTTATCTTAACATATCAATTAAGACCATATATTATAATTAGATTGATGTGAAAATATTTCTGTAAAAGCATATTTAAAGGTGCAATTACGCACCTTTAAATATTCAATTCCTGGTTGCAAAAATTCTAATAGTTCACCTAATTTCTGTTTATGTGACAAAACAAGGTATCATTGTGTAGAGCATCATTGTACTATCTAAACTGCTGTGAAATATATTTTCCAAAACCAAAAATTGTGTATTTTCTGCTGTTTGAAGCTGGTGTACAAAACTGAAAGAAGAAGAAGCAAAAACAAACCCATAAGAATGGTAAGCATAGAAATAGCGCACATAGAAAACATCTAACGCTTCTTAGACTTGTTTTCAATGAGAATGACAGATCTATAACTCACATTTCTTTGTGAATTCGGTCGGGTTGCCCCCCCAAAAAATGACATAATGCATCTTTAAAAGCATAGTGTAGTGGAATCATCTTCCTGTTCATTGTTTTAACAAGAGTCATGTAATCACCACCACGGTCCTCAATGGGTTGCATTTATGTCTTCTGAATACAGAGAACAACATCATTCAATGCATAATGATGTAATCTAAATGAAAAATAAACCGCCCCCTGAAATTTGACTCAGTTACTTGTATTTTTATATCTGAGATACACACTTCATGACTGTTCCATTGGCACACATTGCTGATATTGGTTACTTCAATGCCAAGGTAGCGTTGACCCCCAGCCGTTCCATATGTATTTGATCTATTTCAGAGCTACCACTCCTCATTCAACTTGTCAACCAATCAGCAAGGAGAATCAGGTGTGCTAGTTAAAGCCACAACAAAATTGTGAAACGTCTGGGGGTCCCCGAGTAGAGGTTTGAGAACCATTTAACCATCCTTAATTTAAAAGCTGTTTTCTTAACTGCAATTCTTCAAGACGTCGGTAGTTGGAGCGAAGGAACGGAGCGTTTCTTAAGAAGTGTAACGCTTTTTTGAGAGGCAAGGTAGAGAGGTTGTTGACTCAAAAATGCGAACGTGAGACAACTGCAGAACGGAAAGACGGACGGTCGGGTCCTCTAGTGTTGAGAAGAGTATCATCTGTAGTGGATTCCCGAGGTGCTGACTACAAAAGTGTGCTATCATTCTGAGAGTAAGGTGAGAACAACAAATGTCGTCTAGAAAGTTGAATTACTTTGTGTGCTGGAGGCGTTTCAATTTCGAACAGTCGAATTGCTGCCTTCATCAGTCTGAAATGTACTGCGATAATCACAGGTAGAACAGCAAAACATGTTTATTTGGTCACGGGAGTTGAGTAGTTGGCATATTACACAATCAAGAAATATAGCCTACCCTCCCAGTTTGAGACACTTTGTTGCTATAACACTTTTTGATGGCGTTTCAGTTATCCAGTAGCTTACAATGACAACTCCAGAGCTCTATATATAATGCAACTAAAATGTGGCTTTTCACACAGCCTGGTCTCATAGACTAAACGTAATATTGTGAACGTAAATCCGGGTTATCAAAATAGTATGGCATGTTGCTTTTCACACAGCCTGGTCTCATAGACTAAATGTAACATTGTGAACATATATTCGGGTTATCAAATTAGTATGGCATGTTGCATTTTGTATGGTTACAGAAGGTTACTTAATAACTTTGAGATCGGTGTCCTGTCCATGGGACTGTTGCGCTAACGTAGGCTAATGCGATTAGGATGAGGTTGTAAGTAACAAGAACATTTCCCAGGACATAGAGATATCTGATATTGGCAGAAAGCTTAAATTGTTGTTAATCAAACTGCACTGTCCAATTTACAGTAGCTATTACAGTGAAAGAATACCATGCTATTGTTTGAGGAGAGTGCACAGTTTTGAACATGAAAAGTTATTAATAAACAAATTAGGCATATTTGGGCAGACTTGATACAACATTTTGAACAGAAATACAATGGTTCATTGTATCAGTCTAAAACGGTGCACATACACTGCTGCCATCTAGCGGACAAAATCTAAATTCCACCTATGCAGGAATAATACATTATGGCCTTTCTCTTGCATTTCAAAGATGTTGGTACAAAAAATACAAAATAACAGTTTTTTTTTCTTCCTTTGTATTATCTTGTACCCGATCTATTGTGTTATATTCTCTTACATTCCTTTCACATTTACACAAACTTCATAGTGTTTCCTTTCAAATGGTACCAAGAATATGCATATCCCTGCTTCAGGGCCTGAGCTATAGGCAGTTAGATTTGGGTATGTCATTTTAGGTGCAAATTTGGAAAAAAGGGTTGGATCCTTAATTAAAAGAAAATTCCAAACAAAAGCTATATTTTTGTATTTGTTTCATTAATCCATTGTTGATAAAGTCCCAAAATGTTTTGCTTGTCAGAAATAATGTTTTCAACATATGTAATATTCGAAATACAGAAATATGAAGCGTTTTCAATCATATGATGCAAAAGGCATTATACAGGTGATTTTTCTGTATTTTAAAATATACATATCTTAAACTTGATAGCTGACATGCAAAACATTTTGGGACTATATCAACAACGGACTAATCGTTTTTGGGTGGCATTTTCCTTTAAGGCAAACAAAAAAAGGTTGGTTGGTTGGGTGTATAACACGAGCATGTAGCAACCCAAAGGTTGCGTGTTCGCATTTCATCCCAGTCAACATTTTAGCTAATTAGAAACTTTTCAACTATTTACTACTTTTTAGCGATTTTGCAACTACTTAGCATGTTAGCTAACCATAACCTTTTAGCGAACCCTAACCCTTTAACCTAACTCCTAACCTTAACCCCTAGCCTAGCCAAAGTTAGCCAGCTAGCTAACGTTAGCATTAGTCACCTAGCCATCTAGCTAACGTTAGCATTAGTCACCTAGCCATCTAGCTAACGTTAGCATTAGTCCAACCGAGCCATCTAGCTAACGTTAGCATTAGTCACCTAGCCATCTAGCTAACGTTGCATTAGTCACCTACCATCTAGCGAACATTAGCATTAGCACCTAGCCATCTAGCTAACATTAGCATTAGTCACCTAGCCATCTAGCTAACGTTAGCATTAGTCACCAGCCAGCTAGCAACTTAGCATTAGTCACCTAGCCACTAGCTAACGTTAGCATTAGTCACCTAGCCAGTCTAGCTAACGTTAGCATTAGTCACCTAGCCAGCTAGCTAACATTAGCATTAGTCACCTAGCCATCTAGCTAACTAGCATTACTCCAGCAGCTAACGTTAGCATTAGTCACCTAGCCATCTAGCTAACGTTAGCATTAGTCACCTAGCCATCTAGCTAACATTAGCATTAGTCACCTAGCCATCTAGCTAACGTTAGCATTAGTCACCTAGCCACTAGCTAACATTAGCATTAGTCACCTAGCCATCTACTACTAGCATTAGTCTCTAGCTACGTAGCTAGTCACCTAGCATCAGCTAACGTTAGCATTAGTCACCTAGCCATCTAGCTAACTTAGCATTAGTCACCTAGCCATCTAGAACGTTAGCATTAGTCACCTAGCCAGCTAGCTAACGTTAGCATTAGTCACCTAGCCATCTAGCTAACGTTAGCATTAGTCACCTAGCCATCTAGCTAACGTTAGCATTAGTCACCTAGCCACTAGCTAACATAGCATTAGTCACCTAGCCATCTAGCTAACGTTAGCATTAGTCACCTAGCCATCTAGCTAACGTTAGCATTAGTCACCTAGCCATCTAGCTAACGTTAGCATTAGTCACCTAGCCATCTAGCTAACATTAGCATTAGTCACCTAGCCATCTAGCAACGTTAGCATTAGTCACCTAGCCATCTAGCTAACGTTAGCATTAGTCACCTAGCCATCTAGCTAACGTTAGCCAAACAATTTGAATTTCGTAACATATCATATGTTGTGCAAGTTCGTAACATATTGTAAATTTAGCAAATTCACAACATGTCAAACATTTTGCAAATTCGTAACATATTAGAAGGAATGGATGATGGACATCCAGAAATGAATATATACCGTAAGAAACGTAACGTATACTCAACTGAGTTATTGGATTAACATACAGAATAATACGAAATGGTCTGAGACCAGGTTGCAGCACATCTCAGCTAGCACATTTGGTTCCTTGGAAGTTGTTGGAACGTATGTGTTTGACCAGTAAAACATTACGTTTTTCAAACATTCTGAGAACAGAAGTGAACATTTTGCATGTTCTGGGAATGTTTATTTTTATGTTGCAGGGAGGATCTGAGAACGTTTTACTCTGGTTCCTTGAACGTTTTTCTGGGAAGTTTTATTAACGCTCTGAGAGAGCAAATTATTAGGTAATGAAATAACACTCTTGAGAACATTCTCTAAATGTTGTGAAAGTTTTAGTTATTCAAAGTGTTATTTTTTTCTATTCAATCTGTTGCGCTGAAGCGTAACAGGTTCCGTGATAGAAATTAAATGGTAATTTACGATTGAGCCGACACATGGAGCGTGAATGTAGTAGTCTGCTAAAGCTGGAACATTGCCTTTAAATTTAAATTACGCTGAATTTTCACGATATGGATTGAATAGAGCCCTAATAACAAAATGTACAGGTTATTTGGAGGTTTTTGAAAACCTTATTGAAACATTCAGTGAATGTTTTAAGATTTTTCTAATAACACTGCTAGCTTATTTTGGATAAGCACAGATAGGACCCATGGAAATTGATTTGCTTAGGCATTAATCATGCAAACACATGTATTTTCTATTGTGACACGGCATCAGTGAGAGATGAACCTATGATATTATTTTCTCTATCCATGGAATTCGTCCACTGCGCCACCAGGTTAGCGCTAGTATGCAATGTTTGTTTTTTAAGCATACAAGCCTGTTCATTTTAGTCTAACAGACCCCATTTCAATGGAAACAAGCACTCATTAAGATCAGGTGTGGCCAATTAGTGGGCACGGTTAACACACCTGAACACACTTAACAATATTTTTGTTTTACGCTGAGAAAGGCAAGTATATGTTTTTAAATAACGTTATTAGAGCGTTTTCTGAACGTTACTAACACGTTCTTGTTGTTTTTAATGGAATGTTTTCTTCATGTTCTGAAAATGGAATGTATAGCTGGTTTGGTTGTTTAGCAACAAAACCAATAGACTGGGTTGGCTTAGACTGTTAACATTTTAAACTATATTTTGTCTCAATGTTTATTGAAAATGAATACATTTGCACAATGAGCACCTTTTCGTCTCTCAAATACATCATTACAGTTGTTGGTTAGCTAGCGAATTTTTGCCATATTAGCATAGACGTGACATCGGTCAATACAAGGCATGGTATCAATAACAAGATGCAACAAGCTGAAATGAGCCACCTACGATTCCCCACATGGCAGTTTCTTGTCATTGTTGCTAGCTAGCTGACCGCTCAGAAGCATAACAACGCAAGCCTTCAGGCCACATCGATGCGCGCGCATCATTTTTGCGATGTTGTCAGCCAACCTGTCTATACTGTATGCTTTTAGAATGTCATCTGAAAGTTACTAAAGTTTTCTTCATGTTCTGAGAACGGAATTAAGAGCTTGTTGATATTATGTATATAATTACATATATTTTTAGAACATTCCTAAAATACTGCCAAGAACTGACATCAAAAATAACCATACCCCGGGCGCCGATGACGTGGATGTCGATTTAAGGCAGCCCCCCCGCACCTCCCTGATTCAGAGGGGTTGGGTTAAATGTGGAAGACACATTTCAGTTGAATACATTAAGTTGTACAACTGACTAGGTATCCCCCTTACCTACATTCTCTGAACATTCTTAGAACATTGCTTAAGTCACACCATTTTTGAAAACGGTCCCAGAATGTAGTAGAAATATAGCATTAAATACAACCACATGGGAACTTGTGTGGAATGTTCTGAGGAAGTACTGAAATTCCCACAGAAGAACATTGTTTCTTAAAAGTTCTCTGAACAATTTGAGAACATGACTTTAAATGTAATCATGAGGAAACCTGTAGGAAACGTAATGAGGAAGTACTGAAATTCCCCCAGAAAACCTTTTTCTTGATGTTCTTGGAACTATTTGACAACATTGCCAATGTCAAACCATTTGGAGAACGTTTCTAGACCATTACCAACAATGTAATTAAATGTAACGATGCATGAACTTTTAGGAAACCTTCTGTTAAAGTATTGAAATGCCAAGAAATTATATATTTTTTTGTTGTAAAATTCCTTCAATGTGTTGAGAATGTTCCAAATCCAACCTACTATCCTTCACCATTCCCAGAAAGTTGTGGGAAGGTTCAAGGTCATATTCAAAGTAACCATGACAACCACGCTCAGGGAAAGTGTCAACCTGGATGCTATAAGCCTGCATCCCAAATGGCACCATATTCCCTATTTATTGCACTACATTKGACCAGGGCCCCTAGGGTCGTTTTGACCAGGGCCCCTAGGGTCGATTTGACCAGGGCCCCTAGGGTCGATTTGACCAGGGCCCCTAGGGTCGTTTTGACCAGGGCCCCTAGGGTCGTTTTGACCAGGGCCCCTAGGGTCGATTTGACCAGGGCCCCTAGGGTCGATTTGACCAGGGCCCCTAGGGTCGTTGTGACCAGGGCCCCTAGGGTCGTATATGAGCTCTATTTTTGCCTGGTGTTAAGGTGACGCAAGTGTCAAACGCATGTTAGTTTGCAATTTCGTCATTTAAACTGGGGCACTGGCATTTTCCAGCCTTAACACCAGGTTCGGCAATTGACCCGTCTTATCTCAGCTCAGATGGGTGGGGTGGAAATATTTGAGGTATGTCCTTAACATAATCCAAAGTGCTAATTTCAGGCAGCGCTGATAGGGATATTTAAGACCAACCAAAAGCTGGTTTTAGCGGTAACACAGTTAGTTATGACATTAATTTTGACTGCAGAAACGCAGTCTATCCAGCCGTGACGCATTGTACCCATATGGATATGGAACAAGAGTAGCCTAATGTGCTTTTGGTGCCTGTGTGCTTCGTATTTAGAAACATAAAAAATGAATGATTTTTCTCCCATTTAGTTTTATTTGACTAAAAACCAAGCATAGTCTACCCCTCCTCCCAATGAAGGCTTTTTCTTTGTCTGTCCAATGCAATTGCAAGTAGACTGTTGAAAAAAAAGGTTTGGCTCCTGAGACTGCTTGGAAATAAATCTTAATCACCAAATTTTTACTAAAATATCAAGTTTGAGAGGAGTAAAACAGTGAGATGACATTCCTTTTTTATCTCTGCATTGTAGGCAGACCCACATTATTTTAGCCATGCAGGTCCTGTTTTGGACGTGCATAAAACCCCCTCCATCATGTAGGTTACGTGTCCATGCCCATCATGAAACCTGTAAAAATGGCTTGTTTTCCATTTGATACGTTCAAAACCCAAGCCCTCCCTTAGGTCTACTGTAACGAAGGCTGGTTCAACAGCGATGAATGTCTTTGTTTTACTTTGGCAGTTTTATGATATCATTACATTTTACATGTATTTATTGTCGTCGTTAAAACCAAAAAATGTGCTTGTATTTCATAGAATTGTATTACAACCAAACTTATTAGAATGATTCACATTTCTGGTTTCATGGTGACAACGTCCGTGGTGCGCTTGCGATGCAATTTGGGAGATGTGTGAATGCGATCTGATGTGTGAATGCGATCTGATGTGTGAATGCGATCTGATGTGTGAATGCGATCTGATGTGTGAATGCGATCTGATGTGTGAATGCGATCTGATGTGTGAATGCGATCTGATGTGTGAATGCGATCTGATCTGTAAGATGGTTCTGATTATGTTCATTAAACCTAGGCCTATTTGGGAGCAGCACAACGATGAGAGGACGTTCTCTCTTTAGTTTATATAGGATCTTTGTCCAGTAACTGTGAAAAGTTTGGGATATGGGTAAAACCCTCCATCGTCTACGCTGTTTTAATATGACATGCCCACGGGGAGAAATGATGGTGTGACAGCCTATTGAAAACAATGTTTTTATTTTGTTTAGAATTTGATAAGTATTCGTTCTGTTTTCATCAATAAATAATGTAATCTTACATCATGTAATTTACTGTAGGCCTAGCCCCTATACCTGTGTGAATGCTATTGAAGACATACAAGAACTTAGAACAATGTGGACTGCAAATGGGTTAAAGTTAACCTACTTAGCAAAGATAGGTCTACATTTTGTTATTTCATTTCTGTAAGCCATTTAACTAACTATAACGGACTGACATTGTAATTGTAGTTGATTCCAAGGCATTACGTAAAAGACCGTAAATACAAAACTTGAAGCAATTGCATATTTCGCCATGAAGCACGTTCTGATTGGCCAGTGAGAGGCCAAGCCTCGACACACCACAACTCAAAATCAGGCCCTTTTGCACTGACGCTAGCAAGTGCGTCGATAATTGTGATAGTGAAAATAGCAACAATATTTCTGTCACACCACTGAACCTATAGCACTACCTACCGCCTGCTCTTAGATTGACCATCGTTAGGTTTGGTCAAACAGAGCCCTGTAAGACGTAGGGTGGCCTGATTTGGGACTTTGCCATAATAGCCTCTATCATTGCACTACTATGTTTAGGAACCGAGGGGTCGGGGAGAAATGGATAGACACAACAGCAGTGCTTGTCTCCCTTTGTGTAAGACATTCACAATGCAGTTAGTTTAGCAAGATAAAAACAGGGTGAGCTATACACACTGTTATATACACAACAGCTGATGAGGAATGAGATCACGTTCCCTGATTGCCTCGATAGGCCTCGTATAGCATCTCCATGTGACAAATGGTGCGTAAAAAGGCTCTCATTACCTTGAATCAAGATGGGACTAAAGCCTCTCATTGCCATCATGATGAATACAGTGGCAGCAAGTCTATCATACGTAGCCTTACAACAGCCTTGGCTTGGAGCTGATGTCCTGTCTGTGTAGTGTGAGGCAGCTTGATGTACCAGTACACCCCCTGGACAGGGCTCTAGTCTATCGTACAGCACTGTATATTCCATGCCTCTATGAGTCAAGGCTGGAAGTAATAGTGCCTAATACACTAGACGAAAGGAGAGAAAAGAACTCAAACCAAATAAAGCCCCTTACTGTATAGTCGCCCCCCTCCCCTTTCTCTGAGTCTATAACCAGGCCCAGCTGTCTGTCAGTGTGGGTTATGACAAGCGTATGTCTGAGGAGTGTTTGACCATATGGCAATATGTGTCCAATTCTTACCTCTTCTCTCTGCGTGAGCTCTATCGCCTTGGGACCAAGCAGGAAAACAGTCAGCAAATATGAACAAGGCAAGTAGATGAGCAGATGTGTGTGTCAGAAATGAGACAGTGTGGCATTGTGAGGGTAGTTATCTACTATTTAGCTAAGGCTTCTTAGATGAAAGCCAGCTTAATTGGGGAAAAACAATACGGATCCACAAATCAGTTCACTGTTTCAATTGACTGTGTCATTTGGTTTATGAAATGGGAATTGTCCAAAACCCTGAACAGTTCCATGCTGTGTCTGTAGTGTGTCACTATGGGATCCCCTGACATCATCTGATGTCTCAGGAGGCTTTTGTGTGAGTGCTAAATTCAGTTCACATTATGATATGGAAGGAAAGCTAGAAGCCAAGAATAGCAGGTTTATTGAAGGAAATCTGAACTGCTATCTTTCTGTTTAAATGACAAAGCAGCAGGCAGGAACACACACCCATCTAGGCTGTCCGTGTGATTTGTACCTGTTTGACTATGGTGTGACTTCAAAAGAGCTCTGTTGCCACAGGGCGAGGTGTAAACCAATGGCCTTTTGACTGTAATTAACTGAGTTCCTGGATTCTACTAGACAATCAAAAAACTGTTCATCAACCTGAGAATCAGATAAGGGACATGATCAAGTTCTTAAGTTCACGTCCTACTTTGTCATTTCGAAAGAAGAACACTTTTTAATATTCCTTTCAAGCCTACACAATAATTATAACGTTACTGTAACAAAATCTAACTTTCCACTTATGGCTAATGGTTTCTCTCCATAGAGTTTTGAGTTGTATTAGTCGTATGTACAGGATACACATGGTAGATACACATGGTAGATACACATGGTAGATACACATGGTAGATACACATGGTAGATACACATGGTAGATACACATGGTAGACA
>NC_036855.1:2083813-2088200 GCF_002910315.2 Salvelinus sp. IW2-2015
ACACATGGTAGATACACATGGTAGATACACATGGTAGATACACATGGTAGATACACATGGTAGATACACATGGTAGATACACATGGTAGACACACCATCCATCGAAATGCTTACTTGCAGGTTCCTTCTCGACAATGCAACAACAATAAGACATAATAAAAGATAAGAATACGAACATGAAGTCAAATGGCTCATTTAGAATATAATGAACATTTCAGCATAAGTATAATACAGGAAGACGTATATATTTTTAGAGAGAAAGGATCTTTTATAGGTCTACCCGAACAAGCCATGTAAACATCTTTCAGCACATTCTGGGTCATCAATAGTTCTATGGATCTTTGATGGGGGGTGGGGCCACAAAGTTTGAATTCATCATGGGGGGCAGATTTGCCAATTTGAAAAGTAATTTAATGCAATTCTACTCATTTGCCATGGGCAGAGAGAAAGATGTGCGGTTTTAAAGCCAATTTCTGGCAATTCTACTCATTTGAGAGTGAGAGTGACTAACAAAATCAATGGGAGCCCCCCGGTCCGTAATTCGACCATGATTACTATACGTTAAGATAGCTGGCCACTAGATTCATTTACAATCTTAATGTTAGCTGACATGGCTAACTGAGTGACTGTCAGTGACTGACATAACAAGAGAAACTGCTGATGCACATTTCAAATGTTGTGTATTCTAACTCTAAATTGAGACCCCGACTCTGTTTCAAGAATGTTGTGTCCGCAGGCCTAGAAAAGGGCCACCAGTTTCCCATCCCAGGTGTAACACCTGCTGAGTATTTGGCTGTGTGCATCTCAAATGGCACCCTATTCCCTACATAGTGCACTACTTTTAACCAGAGCCTTATGGGCCTCCCTATGGGCCTGGTCAAAACTAGTGCACTATGTAGGGAAAAGGGTGCTATTTAGGACACAACCTGGGTCCAGGTCTGAGTTATGGGTAACTGCATACATGGAGGTTGTCAAAGTGGGCGTGTCAACAGAAGTGGGAGGATCAACAAAAGAGGGTGTATGGGAAGCGAATCAGCTAATTGGGCAGATTTGTTGTCACTCAAGACTGTTTTGCATGGCTGATTGGGCTACACGACGAGTCAATTGTTGACAACTGTAGCATTTTTGCTAAGCCTAACTCTAACCTGCTACATTAGTTCTCTTAACCCGCTATGTTAGTTCTCTTAACCCGCTACGTTAGTTCTCTTAACCCGCTACGTTAGTTCTCTTAACCAAGGAGAGATGGAGCGCGTGCTGCGGGTGGGTGTAGCCATCGTGACAGTGAACTGAGATAAGGCGGCACTTTACCTAGCATAGCCTTGTAGATGACCTCGAGCCAGTGGGTCTGACGACGAACATGTAGCGAGGGCCAGCCGACTAGGGCATACAGGTCGCAGTGGTGGGTCGTATAAGGTGCTTTAGTAACAAAACGAATGGCACTGTGATAAACTGCATCCAGTTTGCTGAGTAGAGTATTGGAAGCTATTTGTAATGACATCGCCGAAGTCGAGGATCGGTAGTATAGTCAGTTTTACTAGGTAAGTTTGGCGGCGTGCGTGAAGGAGGCTTTGTTGCGGAATAGAAAGCCGATTCTTGATTGATTTTGGATTGGAGATGTTTGATATGAGTCTGGAAGGAGGTTTGCAGTCTAGCCAGACACCTAGGTACTTATAGATGTCCACATATTCTAGGTCGGAACCGTCCAGGGTGTGATGCTAGTCGGGCGTGCGGGTGCAGGCAGCGAACGGTTGAAAAGCATGCATTTGGTTTTACTAGCGTTTAAGAGCAGTTGGAGGCCACGGAAGGAGTGTTGTATGGCATTGAAGCTCGTTTGGAGGTTAGATAGCACAGTGTCCAAGGAAGGGCCGGAAGTATATAGATGGTGTCGTCTGCGTAGAGGTGGATCAGGGAATCGCCCCGCAGCAAGAGCAACATCATTGATGTATACAGAGAAAAGAGTCGGCCCGAGAATTTAACCCTGTGGTACCCCATAGAGACTGCCAGAGGACCGGACAAACATGCCCTCCGATTGACACACTGAACTCTGTCTGCAAAGTAGTTGGTGAACCAGGCAGGCAGTCGATTAGAAAAACCGAGGCTACTGAGTCTGCCGATAAGAATATGGTGATTGACAGAGTCGAAAGCCTTGGCCAGGTCGATGAAGACGGTCTGCACAGTAATGTCTTTTATCGATGGCGGTTATGATATCGTTTAGTACCTTGAGCGTGGCTGAGGTGCACCCGTGACCGGTCGGAAACCGGATTGCACAGCGGAGAAGGTACGGTGGGATTCGAGATGGTCAGTGATCTGTTTGTTGACTTGGCTTTCGAAGACCTTAGATAGGCAGGGCAGGAATGGATATAGGTCTGTAACAGTTTGGGTCCAGGGTGTCTCCCCCTTTGAAGAGGGGATGACCGCGGCAGCTTTCCAATCCTTGGGGATCTCAGATGATACGAAGGAGAGGTTGAACAGGCTGGTAATAGGGGGTGCGACAATGGCGGCGAGAGTTTTCAGAAATAGGGGTCCAGATTGTCAAGCCCAGCTGATTTGTAGGGTCCAGGTTTTCCAGCTCTTTCAGAACATCTGCTATCTGGATATGGGTAAAGGAGAAGCTGGGGAGGCTTGGGCGAGTAGCAGCGGGGGGGGCGGGCTGTTGGCCAAGGTGGAGTCGCCAGGAGGAAGGCATGGCCAGCCATTGAGAAATGTTTGTTGAAGTTTTCGATTATCACGGACTTATCAGTGGTGACCGTGTTACCTAGCCTCAGTGCAGTGGGCAGCTGGGAGGAGGTGCTCTTGTTTCCATGGACTTTACAGTATCCAGAACTTTTTTGGAGTTGAATGACGCCGACATGATTCCTTACTCTACATGTTAGGAGGCATGTTTCTTTTACATAACAGATTTATAATCAGAAAGTTCCACAACATTGTGCCCTGCTGAACGCACCCCAAAGTTTTACTCATTAAAGTGAGCTCAGAATTTCTTCCCCTATTGGCTGGGCTTACTTCCTGTCCATTACAGAGAAGGAATTTGGCTGCAGGGTCCAAGTATGGGTAACTGCATACTTGGAGTTGCCACGCTTCACATGCTAGTCAGAAACTAGGAAACTCGGAAAATGTCCGACATGCTGATTCATTGAACGCGGAAGGTGTATAACTACAACCAGTTAGCAAGCTTTCAGTTAGCAATCAGTTAGCAAATTTCAGAGTTTCTAGTTCCGACTAGCACGTGAACGGCGGCAAGTGTCTGAAAGTGGGCGTTGCAAAAGAAGTGGGTGGACCAACAGTGATGGTGTAACATGAGTAGGTGGATCACAGTGATGGTGTAACATGAGTAGGTGGACCAACAGTGATGGTGTAGACATGAGTAGGTGGACCAACAGTGATGGTGTAACCTGAGTAGGTGGACCAACAGTGATGGTGTAACATGAGTAGGTGGATCAACAGTGATGGTGTAACATGAGTAGGTGGATCAACAGTGATGGTGTAACATGAAAGTAGGTGGACCAACAGTGATGGTGTAACATGAGTAGGTGGACCAACAGTGATGGTGTAACATGAGTAGGTGACCAACAGTGAGTGGTGTAACATGAGTAGGTGGATCAACAGTGATGGTGTAACATGAGTAGGTGGACCAACAGTGATGGTGTAACATGAGTAGGTGGATCAACAGTGGATGGTGTAACAGAGTAGGTGACAACAGTGATGGTGTAACATGAGTAGGTGGACCAACAGTGATGGTGTACTCATGAGTAGGTGGACCAACAGTGATGGTGTAACATGAGTAGGTGGACCAACAGTGATGGTGTAACATGAGTAGGTGGCACAACAGTGATGGTGTAACATGAGTAGGTGATCAACAGTGATGGTGTAACATGAGTAGGTGGATCAACAGTGATGGTTAACATGAGTAGGGACAACAGTGATGGTGTAATATGAGTAGGTGGATCAACAGTGATGGTGTAACAATGAGTAGGTGGATCAACAATGATGGTGTAACATGAGTAGGTGGACCAACAGTGATGGTGTAACATGAGTAGGTGATCAAACAGTGATGGTGTAACATAAGCTCTCCATTACTGGTTCACCGGCCATAACCAGGTGCACGCGGGTCAGCTTAATGTTTACATAGCAGGTTAAGAGAACTAACGTAGCGGGTTAAGATAACTAAACGTAGCGGTTAAGAGAACTAACATAGCGGGGTTAAGAGAACTAACGTAGCGGGTTAAGAGAACTAACGTAGCGGGTTAAGAGAACTAAACGCAGCGGGTTAAGAGAACTAACGTAGCGGGTTTACAGAGAAACTAACGTAGCGGGTTAAGAGAACTAACGTAGCGGCGTGGGGTTAAGAGAACTAAGTCGTAGCGGGTTTAAGAGAACTAACGTAGCG
>NC_036855.1:2088225-2117194 GCF_002910315.2 Salvelinus sp. IW2-2015
AAAGCATAGCAGTCGTTGAACAGACAACACAGAGTTACACATGGACAGAAACCCAATAAACAAGTCAATAACACGGTAGAAAAAAAGAAATCATATACATGCTTGCAAAGGATGAGGTAGCAAAATAAATCGATAATTACAATTTTAGCAGATTAACACTGGAGGGATTAAATCATCAGGATATCTGTGCCAAGAAGAGATACTGGTTGCCAAAAGAGCAGAAAACAGTAAATAAATAAACAGCAGTATGGGGGGTGAGGTAGGTAAATTGGGTGGGTTTTACAGATGGACTATGTACAGCGCAGCGATCCGCGGTTAGCTGCTCGGGATAGCGAGGTTTTAAAGTGGTTTGAGGAGAATAAAAAGCTCTCAACCCATTCAGAGATTTTTGCAATTCGGTCCAGTCGCAGGCAGCAGAGAACTGGAAGGAAAGGCGTCCAAAGAGGTTTGGCTTTAGGGATGATCAGTGAGATACACCTGCTGGAGCCGCGTGCTGCGGGGGGTGTAGCCATCGTGACAGTAACTGAGATAAGGCGGCACTTTACCTAGCAGCCTTGTAGATGACCCTCGAGCCAGTGGGTCTGACGACGAACATGTAGCGAGGGCCAGCCCGACTAGGGCATACAGGTCGCAGTGGTGGGTCGTATAAGGTGCTTTAGTAACAAAACGAATGGCACTGTGATAAACTGCATCCAGTTTGCTGAGTAGAGTATTGGAAGCTATTTGTAGATGACATCGCCGAAGTCGAGGATCGGTAGTATAGTCAGTTTTACTAGGGTAAGTTTGGCGGCGTGCGTGAAGGAGCTTTGTTGCGGAATAGAAAGCCGATTCTTGATTTGATTTTGGATTGGAGATGTTTGATATGAGTCTGGAAGGAGAGTTTGCAGTCTAGCCAGACACCTAGGTACTTATAGATGTCCACATATTCTAGGTCGGAACCGTCCAGGTGTGTGATGCTAGTCGGGCGTGCGGGTGCAGGCAGCGAACGGTTGAAAAGCATGCATTTGGTTTTACTAGCGTTTAAGAGCAGTTGGAGGCCACGGAAGGAGTGTTGTATGGCATTGAAGCTCGTTTGGAGGTTAGATAGCACAGTGTCCAAGGAAGGGCCGGAAGTATATAGAATGGTGTCGTCTGCGTAGAGGTGATCAGGGAATCGCCCCGCAGCAAGAGCAACATCATTGATGTATACGAGAAAAGAGTCGGCCCGAGAATTTAACCCTGTGGTACCCCCATAGAGACTGCCAGAGGACCGGACAACATGCCCTCGATTTGACACACTGAACTCTGTCTGCAAAGTAGTTGGTGAACCAGGCAGGCAGTCATTAGAAAAACCGAGGCTACTGAGTCTGCCGATAAGAATATGGTGATTGACAGAGTCGAAAGCCTTGGCCAGGTCGATGAAGACGGCTGCAGCTAATGTCTTTTATCGATGGCGGTTTGATATCGTTTAGTACCTTGAGCGTGGCTGAGGTGCACCCGTGACCGGCTCGGAAACCGGATTGCACAGCGGAGAAGGTACGGTGGGATTCGAGATGGTCAGTGATCTGTTTGTTGACTTGGCTTTCGAAGACCTTAGATAGGCAGGGCAGGATGGATATAGGTCTTGTAACAGTTGGGTCCAGGGTGTCTCCCCCTTTTGAAGAGGGGATGACCGCGGCAGCTTTTCCAATCCTTGGGGATCTCAGATGATACGAGAGGAGGGTTGAACAGGCTGGTAATAGGGGGTGCGACAATGGCGGCGGACAGTTTCAGAAATAGGGGGTCCAGATTGTCAAGCCCAAGCTGATTTGTATGGGTCCAGGTTTTCCAGCTCTTTCAGAACATCTGCTATCTGGATATGGGTAAAGGAGAAGCTGGGGAGGCTTGGGCGAGTAGCAGCGGGGGGGCGGGCTGTTGGCCAAGTTGAGTCGCCAGGAGGAAGGCATGGCCAGCCATTGAGACATGTTTGTTGAAGTTTTCGATTATCACGGACTTATCAGTGGTGACCGTGTTACCTAGCCTAGTGCAGTGGGCAGCTGGGAGGAGGTGCTCTTGTTTCCATGGACTTTACAGTATCCCAGAACTTTTTGGAGTTGAATGACGCCGACATGATTCCTTACTCTACATGTTAGAGGCATGTTTTCTTTTACATAACAGATTTATAATCAGAAAGTTCCACAACATTGTGCCCTGCTGAACGCACCCCAAAGTTTTACTCATTAAAGTGAGCTCAGAATTTCTTCCCCTATTGGCTGGGCTTACTTCCTTCATTACAGAGAAGGAGTTTGGCTGCAGGGTCCAAGTTATGGGTAACTGCATACTTGGAGTGCCACGTTCACATCTGCTAGTCAGAACTAGGAAACTCGGAAATGTCCGACATGCTGATTCATTGAACGCGGAAGGTGTATAACTACAACCAGTTAGCAACTTTCAGTTAGCAATCAGTTAGCAAATTTCAGAGTTTCTAGTTCCGACTAGCACGTGAACGCGGCAAGTGTCTGAAATGGGCGTTGCAAAAAAAGGGTGGGACCAACAGTGATGGTGTAACAGATAGTGGATCACAGTGATGTGTACATGAGTAGGTGGACCAACAGTGATGGGACATGATAGGTGGACCAACAGTGATGGTGTAACACTGAAGGTGGACCAACAGTGATGGTTAACATGAGTAGGTGGATCAACAGTGATGGTGTAACATGAGGTAGGTGGATACAGTGATGGTTGTAACATGAGTAGGTGGACCAACAAGTGATGGTTGTAACATGAGTAGGTCGACCAACAGTGATGGTAACCATGAGTAGGTGGACAACAGTTGATGGATGTAACATGAGTAGGTGGACAACAGTGATGGTGTAACATGAGTAGGTGACCAACAGTGATGGTGTAACATGAGTAGGTGGACAACAGAGGGGTGTGGTAACATGAGTAGGTGGAGCAACAGTGATGGTGTACAATGAGTAGGTGGACCAACAGTGATGGTGTAACATGAGTAGGTGGACCAACAGTGATGTGTGTAACATGAGTGGTGGACCAACAGTGATGGTGTAACATGAGTAGGTGGACCAACAGTGATGGTGTAACATGAGTAGGTGGATCAACAGTGATGGTGTAACATGAGTAGGTGGATCAACAAGTGATGGTGTAACATGAGTAGGTGGACCAACAGTGATGGTGTAATATGAGTAGGTGGATCAACAGTGATGGTGTAACATGAGTAGGGTGGATCAACATGATGGTGAACATGAGTGTGGACAACAGATGTGAACATGGTGTGGATCAAACAGTGATGTGTAACATAAGCTCTCCATACTGGTTACACCGGCCATAACCAGGTGCACCGCGGTCAGCTTAATGTTACATAGCAGGTTAAGAGAACTAACGTAGCGGTTAAGATAACTAACGTACGGTTAAGAGACTAACATAGCGGGTTAAGAGAACTAACGTAGCGGTTAAGAGAACTAACGTAGCGGGTTAAGAGAACTAACGGAGCGGGTAAGAGAACTAACGTAGCGGGTTAAGAGAAACTAACGTTAGCGGGTTAAGAGAACTAACGTAGCGGGTTAAGAGAACTAACGTAGCGGGTTAAGAGAACTAACGTAGCGGGTTAAGAGAACTAACGTAGCGGGTTAAGGAGAACTAACGTAGCGGGTTAAGAGAACAACATAGCGGGTTAGAGAACTAATGTAGCAGTAGAGTTAGGCTTAGCAAAAATGCTACAGTGTCAACAATTGACTCGTCGTGTAGCCCAATCAGCCATGCAAAACAGTCTTGAGTGACAACAAATCTGCCCAATTAGCTGATTCGCTTCCCATACACCCTCTTTTGTTGATCCTCCCACTTCTGTTGACACGCCCACTTTGACAACCTCCATGTATGCAGTTACCCATAACTCAGACCTGGACCCAGGTTGTGTCCTAAATAGCACCCTTTTCCCTACATAGTGCACTAGGTTGACCAGGCCCATAGGGAGGCCATAAGGCTCTGGTTAAAAGTAGTGCACTATGTAGGGAATAGGGTGCCATTTGAGATGCACACAGCCAATACTCAGCAGGTGTTACACCTGGGATGGGAAACTGTGGCCCTTTTCTAGGCCTGCGGACACAACATTCTTGAAACAGAGTCGGGGTCTCAATTTAGAGTTAGAATACACAACATTTGAAAATGTGGCATCAGCAGTTTCTCTTGTTATGTCAGTCACTGACAGTCACTCAGTTAGCCATGTCACTAACATTAAGATTGTAAATGAATCTAGTGCCATCTATCTAACGTATGAGCTCCTAGCTGCTTGATCATCTTGGCCAGGTCGCAGTTGCAAATGAGAACTTGTTCTCAACTAGCCTACCTGGTTAAATAAAGGTGAAATAAAAAATAAAATAAAATAAAATTCATTACATTTCTATCTGCAATGTTCCACAACGTTTTCCTACTGAACGTGGCCCTGCAAGGCCAGCACGTTTGGCGACGTGGTTGATGCAGGAGTCTAGCGAGCTACATGTCTTTGGCTGGGTTACAGTAGAGAGTAGAAGAACGTGTCTGTTCTGCAGAATGCAGTCTAGCTGTTTGATGTCGAAGCTTGATATTCCCGACAACAACGATGGGTTTTAAATCCAATAATTATCTGGATCTACACATATTCCAGATCTAATTTCCACAGGCGGCTAATCAAAGAAAATCCGATTAGCATACATTATCCGGGATGTGGTGAAGCTGATGGGAAAAAGGGACTGACTGTCACATCGTGTGTGATTCACAGATGGCTTTCATTTTGTAGCACTTAGTTTTTTCTTTGGCACTGTAACGAGGATGAGTTGGACTCTTGACACCTCTTGGTTTTTGCCCCTCTAGCGCTTTGATATCTCTGTACACACACTGGGTAGAACTCCTCAAGGGAGACAACATAGAATTCCAAGTTGATGGAGAATTAAACTGAAGTAGAACAATACAACAAACTGACTTTGTGTCTATAGTATATAATGTACAGTACAAAAGTTTGGGCACACCTACTCATTCAAGGGTTTTTCTTTGTTTTTACTATTTTCTACATTGTAAAATAATAGTGAAAACATTTAACGTTCTGAAATCATGTAGTAACCTAAAAAGTGTAAGTGTGTGTGTATATAATATAAACAGTTGAAGTCGGAAGTTTACATACCTAAGCCTAATACATTTAAATTAAGTTTTTCACAATTCCTGACATTT
This sequence comes from Salvelinus sp. IW2-2015, assembly GCF_002910315.2. Classification (NCBI taxonomy): domain Eukaryota; kingdom Metazoa; phylum Chordata; class Actinopteri; order Salmoniformes; family Salmonidae; genus Salvelinus; species Salvelinus sp. IW2-2015. Next base: position 2,093,404 of record NC_036855.1, read on the forward strand.
AATCCTAGTACAATTCCCTGTCTTAGGTCAGTTAGGATCACCACGTTATTTTAAGAATGTGAAATGTCAGAATAATAGTAGAGAGAATGATTTATTTCAGCTTTTATTTCCTTTCATCACATTCCCAGTGGGTCAGAAGTTTACATGCACTCAATTAGTATTTGGTAGCATTGCTTTAAATTGTTTAACTTGGGTCAAACGTTTCGGGTAGCCTTCCACAAGCTTCCCACAATAAGTTGGGTGAATTTTGGCCATTCCTCCTGACAGAGCTGGTGTAACCGAGTCAGGTTTGTAGGCCTCCTTGCTCACAACATGCTTTTCAGTTCTGCCCACCCATTTTCTATAGGATTGAGGTCAGGGCTTTGTGATGGCCACTCCAATACCTTGACTTTGTTGTCCTTAAGCCATTTTGCCACAACTTTGGAAGTATGCTTGGGTCATTGTCCGTTTGCGACCAAGCTTTAACTTCCTGACTGATGTCTTGATTTTGCTTCAATATATCCACATAATTCCCTTCCTCATGAAGCCATCTATTTTGTGAAGTGCCACCAGTCCCTCCTGCAGCAAGCACCCCACAACATGATGCTGCCACCCCGTGCTTCACGGCTGGGATGGTGTTCTTTTGCTTGCAAGCCTCCCCCTTTTTCCTCCAAACATAATGATGGTCATTATGGCCAAACAGTTCTATTTTTGTTTCATCAGACCAGAGGACATTTCTCCAAAAAGTACATCTTTGTCCCCATGTGCAGTTGCAAACCGAGTCTGGCTTTTTTATGGCGGTTTTGGAGCAGTGGCTTCTTCCTTGCTGAGCGGCCTTTCTGGTTAGTCGATATAGGCTCGTTTTACTGTGGATATTGATACTTTGTACCTGTTTCCTCCAGCATCTTCACAAGGTCCTTTGCTGTTGTTCTGGGATTGATTTGCACTTTTCGCACCATAGTACGTTCATCTCTAGGAGACAGAACGCGTCTCCCTTCCTGTGAGGATGACGGCTGCGTGGTCCCATGGTGTTATACTTGTGTACTATTGTTGTACAGATGACCGTGATACCTTCAGGCATTTGGAAATTGCACCCAAGGATGAACCAGACTTGTGGAGTCTTACATTTTTATTCTGAGGTCTTGGCTGATTTCTTTGATTTTCCCATGATGTCAAGCAAAGAGGCACAGAGTTTGAAGGTAGGCCTTGAAATAACATCCACAGGTACACCTCCAATTGACTGAAATATGACAATTAGCCTATCAGAAGCTTCTAAAGCCATGACATCATTTTCTGGAATTTTCCAAGCTGTTTAAGACACAGCCAACTTAGTGTATGTAAACTTCTGACCCGCTGGAATTGTGATACAGTGAATTATAAGTGGAATAATCTGTCTATAAACAATTGTTGGAAAAATTACTTGTGTCATGCACAAAGCAGATGTCAACACCGACTTGCCAAAACTATAGTTTGTTAACAAGAAATTTGTGGAATGGTTGAAAAACGAGTTTTAATGACTCCAACCTAAGTGTATGTAAACTTCTGAACTTCAAACTGTGTATACATACATACATACATACATACATACATACATACATACATACATACATACATACATACATACATACATACATACATACATACATACATACTGTACATACATGAGAATCTTCAAAGTAGCCACCCTTTGCCTTGATGACAGCTTTGCATTCTCTCAACCAACTTCATGAGGTAGTCACCTGGAATGCATTTCAATTAACAGGTGTGCCTTGTTAAAAGTTCATTTGTGGAATTTATTTCCTTTAATGTGTTTGAGCCAGTCAGTTGTTGTGACAAGGTAGGTTGTGGTATACAGAAGATAGCCCTATTTGGTAAAGTTTCAAGTCCATATTATGGGAAGACAGCTCAAATAAGCAAAGAGAAACGACAGTACATCATTACTTTAAGACATGAAGGTCAGTCAATACAAGAACTTTGAACTTGTCTTCAAGTGCAGTCACAAAAACCATCAAGCGCGATGATGAAACTGGCTCTCATGAGGACCGCCACAGGAAAGGAAGACCCAGAGTTACCTCTGCTGCAGAGTATAAGTTCATTACAGTTACCAGCCTCAAATTTCAGCCCAAATAATTACTTCACAGAGTTCAAGCAACAGACACATCTCAACATCAACTGTTTAGAGGAGACTGTGTGAATCAGGCCTTCATGGTCGAATTGCTGCAAAGAAACCACTACTAAAGGACACCAATAAGAAGAAGAGACTTGCTTGGGCCAAGAAACACGAGCAATGGACATTAGACCAGTGGTAATCTGTCCTTTGGTCTGATGAGTTCTTTGGTTGAGATATTTGGTTCCAACCGCTGTGTCTTTGTGAGACGCAGTGTAGGTGAAATGATGATCTCCGCATGTGTCGTTCCCACCATGGTGCACGGAGGAGGTGTGATGGTGCTTTGGTGGTGACACTGTCAGTGATTTATTTAGAATTCAAGGCACAGTTAACCAGCATGGCTACCATCACTGTAGTGATACGCCATCCCATCTGGTTTGACTTAGTGGGACTGTCATTTGTTTTTCAACAGGACAATGACCCAACACACCTCCAGGCTGTGTAAGGTCTTTTTGAACGAAAAGGAGAGTGATGGAGTGCCGTATCAGAACCTGGCCTCCACAATTACCCGACCTCAGCCCAATTGAGATGGTTTGAGTCAGACCGCAGAGTGAAGGAAAAGCAGCCAACAAGTGCTCAGCATATGTGGGAACTCCTTCAAGACTGTTGGAAAAACATTCCAGGTGAAGCTGGTTGCGATAATGTCAAGAGTGTGCAAGGGTGTCATTAAGTTACTACATGATTGGTTACTAGATGATTACATATGTGTTATTTCATAGTTTTGATGTCTTCACTATTATTCTACAATGTAGAAGATAGTAAAAAATAAAGATACATTCTTCAGTAAGTAGGTGTGTCCAAACGTTTGACAGGTGCTGTATATGAATGAAAGGTTACAAAGGAGACTGGCAGCCTGGAGTTTGATCTTGACTTATTTTCTGCTCCTTGTTTCTTGGGTTATCACAAATCTGCCGAGGATGGTCAAGAGGCTAGTGAAGGAGTAGATGTGCTCACATCATTTCTTTGAACATGAATGGAAACGCTGTTGAGGGATTTACAGTATGAGCAGAAAGCTACCGGTGCTCGTGTTATAGTCAACGTACACTTACGTGGACATATCTTTGATGTTCGATTGGAATGGCTTTGGTTTTGGATAATATTTGACAATAATATCCGTTACTGTACTATAAGCCCATGTGAGACCTAGCTATATGGGTATGACATTAGGTCACCACTGGTAAGCCTTGTCTGAGCCAGGTACAGCACTGGAGTTTCAGGTCTAGCACTGCAATGTAACAGTCTTCTCTCTGCTCCCGTGATTTTATTTCTTTTTCTGAGGAATTCTATTTTCATTCAAATATCCCTTCTTTTGCTCCTCAACTGCACATGAATCTTAACTATTTTAGCACTGTGTTAGCAAATAGAGGATGATATTATCTACACCTGATAGCTCCGGTTAGATAGTTATCTAGCAGGAAATTGGGCAATTTGGGCCCAGCTGCTGGAGGTGAGTGATGAGGTGGGACTGACCGAGTGAGGTGGGCCCACAGCGGGTTGAGCCCAAGGGGAAAAGGGAATACAGGGAGCTCCTGCCAGTTCCTCTTGTCTGGTCCCACACACCGATTTAACTGGTTCTGTGTGTCTCACCGGTTCAGATGGGACTAACACCAGGGATGACTTTTAACCTACTTACCACACATGATTCAGTCCTAGGCGGAGTGGGCGCCCATCTGTAACTTTTCAGAGTTCCCTCTCTTGTTCACACTAGTCCCAGGTTTCCATCTATTCTCTCTCTCCTCTCACATATGAATATCCTCTTCTCACTCACACACACTTTGATCGGCTATGTAAAGGTCCTCTAGCTCGGTCTGCCCAGAGACTGCCTCTCTCGGTCGGTCTGCCCACAGGACTAGCCTCTCTCGGTCGGTCTGCCTACAGGACTAGCTCCTCTAGGTCGGTCTGCCCAGAGGACTAGCTCTCTAGGTCGGTCTGCCTACAGGACTAGCTCTCTTAGGTCGGTCTGCCTACAGGACTAGCTCCTCTAGGTCGGTCTGCCTACAGGACTAGCTCCTCTAGTCGGTCTGCCTACAGGACTAGCTCCTCTAGGTCGGTCGCCTACAGGACTAGCTCCTCTCGGTCGGTCTGCCCACAGGACTAGCTCCTCTAGGTCGGTCTGCCCAGAGGACTAGCCTCTCTCGGTCGGTCTGCCCACAGGACTAGCCTCTCTCGTCGGTCTGCCCAGAGGACTAGCTCCTCTAGGTCGGTCTGCCCACAGGACTAGCTCCTCTAGGTCGGCCAGCCCACAGGACTAGCTCCTCTAGGTCGGTCTGCCCACAGGACTAGCTCCTCTCGGTCGGTCTGCCCACAGGACTAGCCCTCTCGGTCGGTCTGCCCACAGGACTAGCTCCTCTCGTCGGTCTCTCCCACAGGACTAGCCTCCTCGGTCGGTCTGCCCAGAGGACTAGCCTCTCTCGGTCGGTTTGCCCACAGGACTAGCTCCTCTCGGTCGGTCTGCCCACAGGACTAGCTCCTCTAGGTCGGTCTGCCCACAGGACTAGCTCCTCTAGGTCAGTCTGCCCACAGGACTAGCTCCTCTAGGTCGGCCAGCCCACAGGACTAGCTCTCCAGGTCGGTCTGCCCACAGGACTAGCTCTCCGTCGGTCTGCCCACAGGACTAGCTCCTCTAGGTCGGCAGCCCACAGGACTAGCCCCTCTAGCACGGTCTGCCCACAGGACTAGCTCCTCTCGGTCGGTCTGCCCACAGGACTAGCTCCTCTAGGTCGGTCTGCCCAGAGGACTAGCCTCTCTCGGTCGGTCTGCCCACAGAACAGCTCCTCTAGGTCGGTCTGCCCACAGAACTAGCCTCTCTCGTCGGTCTGCTCACAGAACTAGCTCCTCTAGGTCGGTCTGCCCACAGAACTAGCCTCTCTCGGTCGGTCTGCCCACAGGACTAGCTCCTCTAGGTCGGTCTGCCCACAGAACTAGCCTCTCTCGGTCGGTCTGCCCACAGAACTAGCTCCTCTAGGTCGGTCTGCCCACAGAACTAGCCTCTCTCGGTCGTCTGCCCACAGGACTAGCTCCTCTAGCTCGGTCTGCCCACAGGACTAGCTCCTCTCGGTCGGTCTGCCCACAGGACTAGCTCCTCTAGGTCGGTCTGCCCAGAGGACTAGCCTCTCTCGTGCGGTCTGCCCACAGAACTAGCTCCTCTAGGCGGTCTGCCCACAGAACTAGCCCTCTCGGTCGGTCTGCTCACAGAACTAGCTCCTCTAGGTCGGTCTGCCCACAAGAACTAGCCTCTCTCGGTCGGTCTGCCCACAGGACTAGCTCCTCTAGGTCGGTCTGCCCACAGAACTAGCCTCTCTCGGTCGGTCTGCCCACAGAACTAGCTCCTCTAGGTCGGTCTGCCCACAGAACTAGCCTCTCTCGGTCGGTCTGCCCACAGGACTAGCTCCTCTAGCTCGGTCTGCCCACAGGACTAGCTCCTCTCGGTCGGTCTGCCCACAGGACTAGCCCCTCTAGGTCGGTCTGCCCAGAGGACTAGCCTCTCTCGGTCGGTCTGCCCACAGGACTAGCTCCTCTAGCTCGGTCTGCCCACAGGACTACTCCTCTCGGCGGTCTGCCCACAGGACTAGCCCCTCTAGGTCGGTCTGCCCAGAGGACTAGCCTCTCTCGGTCGGTCTGCCCACAGACTAGCTCCTCTCGTCGGTCTGCCCACAGGACTAGCTCCTCTCGGTCGGCTGCCCACAGGACTAGCTCCTCTCGGTCGGTCTGCCCACAGGACTAGCCTCTCTCGGTCGGTCTGCCTACAGGACTAGCTCCTCTAGGTCGGTCTGCCCACAGGACTAGCCTCTCTAGGTCGGTCTGCCCACAGGACTAGCCCTCTAGGTCGGTCTGCCCACAGGACTAGCCTCTCTCGGTCGGTCTGCCCAGAGGACTAGCCTCTCTCGGTCGGTCTGCCCACAGGACTAGCTCCTCTAGGTCGGTCTGCCCAGAGGACTAGCCTCTCTCTGGTCGGTCTGCCCAGAGGACTAGCTCCTCTCGGTCGGTCTGCCCACAGGACTAGCCCTCTCGGTCGTCTGCCTACAGGACTAGCTCCTCTAGTCGGTCTGCCCAGCGGACTAGCCTCTCCGGTCGGTCTGCCCACAGGACTAGCCTCTCTCGGTCGGTCTGCCCACAGGACTAGCTCCTCTAGGTCGGTCTGCCCAGAGGACTAGCCTCTCTCGGTCGTCTGCCTACAGGACTAGCCCTCCTCGGTCGGTCTGCCTACAGGACTAGCTCCTCTAGGTCCCGGTCTGCCCACAGGACTAGCTCCTCTAGGTCGGTCTGCCCAGAGGACTAGCCTCTCTCGGTCGTTCTGCCCACAGGACTAGCGCCTCTAGGTCGGTCTGCCCAGAGGACTAGCCTCTCTCGGTCGGTCTGCCTACAGGACTAGCTCCTCTAGGTCGGCCAGCCCACAGGACTAGCTCCTCTAGCACGGTCTGCCCACCATCACTAGGTGTGTGTCCCAAATCACACCCTATTTCCTACATAGTGCACTACTTTTGACCACAAGCCTATGGGCAAATAGGGTGCCATTTGGGACGACCTAGATCATCTACAGTATGTGGTTAGGACAGGCCCATGATGCCTCACCAAGGTAATCGCTAAAAGATCAATCACTGAAAGATAATCACTGAGGCCAAAATTCCTTTAGGAAGAGGAGCGATAGCTGGTCATCTTGTTCCACTTTAGAATAATTTCACTCATCCCCCTTTTCTTACCTCACTGACACTCGACTCTTTTGTCTTGGGTACCATTTCTTCCTTGATAATGTCACAACTATTAATCTCCCACAATTTGCCCAAATGTGCTTCAGTCTCAGTGGTTAAGGAGGGAGAGAGAAAAGGGGGAGAGGGAGAGAGAAAAGGGGGAGAGGGAGAGGGAGGATAAATTATTTCAAGCTGTTGCCCTGGTGAGTGATTTGCCCGGAAGGGCTTTAGCATACTGAGAGATGGAAAGCATTGGCTTCCTGTTATTAGAGGAATACATGGGGAATGAGTGAGAGAGAAAGAGAGGGAATGAGAGAGAGGAAGGAGAGCTTGAGAGAGAGGAAGCAATATGGAGAGAGTAATGGAGAGAGAGAGGGGCAAACGTCTTAAGCAGATGGTATTGATGATGAATGAATACTTCTCCCTGACATGGAGGAATGCCATTTGCAGCCCAGACAGGGAAGGACAGAGTTGAAAGTGGTAAGGCTACAATGTGACAGTTCAAAGTTTGCGGTGTTCATGAAAAGTTCCCAACACCTTTTTATACAAGGCTCATGTTGAGGCTCCTCTCTTAGGCAGGCAGCTCTCCCTTTGGCCCCCATTCAGTCCCAGGGGCAGAGCTCTGCTACTACAGTCCTGCAGGCAGGAGAGGAGTGCTGCAGGAGAGGAATGACAAATGGCCTCCCCCGTCTTCGCTCATGAGTTGTGCAGATGTGTGTGTGTGTGTGTGTGTGTGACCGCCTGTGTGTATAGGGTTTTAAAGCTACGCAGGCAACACCACCCGTTGTTAATAATCAAACTGCCCTTCTCTTTCTCTTCTCTCCACTCTTCTCTCCGCTCTTCTCTTTGCTCTCTATCTGCTCTCTCCTCTCTCCGCTTTTCTCTCTGCTCTCTCTTCTCTCTCCGCTCTCTCCGCTCTCTGCTCTCTTCTCTCTCCCGCTCTCTTTTCTCTCCCGCTCTCTTCTCTCTCCCGCTCTCTTCTCTCTCCCGCTCTCTCCCTCTGCTCTCTCATCCGCTCTTTTCCGCCCCTGGGTGGGATCCCTTAATCATTGTGCACCTCCATATGGCCCCTCCTACCGTCTCTCCCTCTCTCTTCCCTTCTCCCTCTCTCATCTCTCCTCTCTCTCCTCTACACTCTCTTCTCTCCACTCTCTTCTCACTCCGCCTCTCTGCTCTCTTCTCCTCTCTCCGCTTCTTCTCTACTCTCCCTTTCTCCTCTCCCTATTCTCCGCTCTCTTCTCTCTCCGCTCTTCTCTCTCCTCTCTCTTCTCTTCTCCCTCTCTCTGCTCTCCTCTCGCTGCTCTCTTGCTCTCGCTCCTTCTCCCCGCTCTTCGCCCTCTCCCGCTCTCCGCTCTCTCCACTCCTCTCCGCTCTCTCCACTCCTCTCCCCGCTCTCCGCTCTCTCCACTCCTCTCCCGCTCTCCGCTCTCTTCCACTCCTCGCCCACTCTCTTCTCTCTCCGCTCTCTCTCCCTCTCTCATCTCTCCTCTCTCTGCTTCTCCGCTATCTGCTCTCCACTCCTCTCTCCACTCCTCTCCCCGCTCTCCACTCTCTTCTCTCCGCTACTTCCTCTCTCCGCTATCTTCTCCTCTCTCCGCTATCTTCTCCTCTCCGCTATCTTCTCTGCTCTCCGCTCTCCTCTCTCTCCGCTCCGCTCTCCTCTCTCTCCGCCTCTCCTCTCTCCTCTCTCCGCTCTCCGCTTTTCTCCCTCTCTTCTCTCCGCTCCTCTCTCCGCTCTCTTTCTCTCGCTCTCTTCTCTCAGCTCTCTTCTCTCCGCTCTTAACTCTCCTCGCTCTCATCTCTCCGCTTCTTCTCTCCCAGCTCTCTCTTCATCTCTCCGGCTCCCTCCTGCTCTCTGCCTGCTCTCTCCTCCTCTCTCTTCTCTCCGCCTTCTTCTCCTCGGCTCCCTCTCTTCTCCCGCTCTCTCTCCTGCCTCTCTCTTCTCCCTCTCTCTTCTCCTTCTATCTCTCCTCTCTCTGCCTCGCTCTGCTCTCCACTCCCTCCCGCTCCCGCTCTCCTTCTCTCTCTCTCTCTCTCTTCTCTCCGCTCTCTTCTCTCTCCGGCTCTCTCTCTCTCCGCTGACTCTGTGCTCTCTTCTCTCTCCCGCTCTCTTCCCGGGTCTCCTCCCCCTCTTCTCCCTCGCACCGCTCCTCTGGCCGTCTGACGCCGAACGACCGCCTCTGGAAATATGGTGGCTAGGAGTCCCTCGAATTTTGCCATCCATACATACGCTTCTCTCCGAGCTAGTCCCCGACCTCGCCGTGGTCCTCGCCGATACCCCTACTTTCCTCCATGAATCTACTGCGCGATTCTGGGCTCTTCTCTCACTCACCTTTGGCTCCCTCCGGCTCACACGCTCGCTCTCCTCCCGGCCTCCCCGCTCTCATTCTCTCGCCCTGCTGTCTCTCCCCTCTCGTTTCCTCCCTCGCCTGCTCTTTATCCCTTCGCCCGGGCCCTCTCTCCCGGGCCTCTCCTTCTCGCACCATCTCTCACGACTACCAACTCAACATATATACCTCGCCCTCTATTAAAACCCCGTCTCTCTCGCCCATACATCTCATACAACTCCCTCTCTCGCCGTTGCCTCCATCGCACCCTGATTCAGCGTACGCCCGATCTCTCTTGCTTCTCATCCCTGCGCTCTTGCCGCTACGGCGACCTATCGAGCTGCACCCTCTCTGGGCTCTCGGACTCTCTCCCACTCTCATTCTGTCCGGCCTCATAGCCGCTCGCCGTACACCTCTCATGCTCCGCGTGTGCTACCATCCTTCCTCCTCCCAACTCTTTATCCACTCGTATAGCCCTCTGCCTTTCCCGCTCTAACTCTCGTCACCTCTCTCCTCCATGGACACCTCTATATAATATAGTACCCGGGCCGCTACACGGGACTATAGTTCACTGACAATAGCCTTGCGTCATGCCATGCCACAGTAGCCGCGCTCCTCTCCTCTTTCTCTCTAGCCTCGCTCACTCTTTATATCCCTCCCTTCCTGAGCTTCTCTCGTAGTACTACCTCCCCTCTCCGCTCCTCTCTCGCCGTCTCTTCTACTATTATTTCTCCTTCCGCTCTTCTCCTTCGCTGCCTCTCTTCCTCTTCTCCCTCTCCCGTCCTTCGCGTCTTGGTGCTCTCTAGCTCTCCGCTCTCTGCTCTTCTCTCCTTCGCTCTCCACTCCTCTCCCCGCTCTCCGTTCCACCCCCCCTCCGCTTTCCCTTACGCCCACCTCTCTTCTCTGTTCACTCTCTTCTCTGTCCGCTCTCTTCTTCTCCGCTCTCTTCTCTCTCCTTCTATCTCCGCTCTCTTCTCCTCTCTCTTCTCTCTCCCTCTCTCTTCTCCCTCTCTCCTCTCTCTGCTCTCCACTCTTTCACCCGCTCTCCTCTCTCTCCACTCCTCACCCGCTCCGCTCTCTCCACTCCTCACCCCGCTCTCCCTCTCTCCACTCCTCGCCCCATTCTCTTCTCTCCCCGTCTCTTCTCTCTCTCCGCTCTCCTCTCTCTCCGCTCTCTTCTCTCCGCTCTCTTTCTCTCCGCTCTCTTCTCATTCGCTTTCTCTCACTCCGCTCTCTTCTCTCTCTCCGCTCTCTTCTCCGCTCTCCTCTCCTCGCTTTCTTCTCCTCTCTCTCTTCTCGCTCTTCTTTCTCTCCATCCTCCTCTTGCTCCACTCTCTTCTTGCTCCGCTCTCTCGCTTTCTTCTCTCTCCCTCGCTCTCTTCGCTCGCCTCTCTCTCTACTCTCTTTCGCTCTCCTCTCCTCTCCTCGCCTCTCGCTCTCTAATCGCATCTCCTCTCGCTCCGCTCCGCTCTCTCCTCGCTCTTTCTCCTCTCTCCTCGCTCTCTTCCTCTCTCTCCTTTTCCTCTCCGCTCTCCTTTTCCTCTCCGCTCTCATCTTGCTCCACTCTCTTCTCGCTCTGCTCTCTTCTCTCCTCGCTTTCCTCCTCCTCTCTCTCTCTCTCTCTCTCTCTCTCTCTCTCCTCTCTCTCCTTCTCTCTCCTCGCTCTCTTCTTTCTCTCCACCCTCCTCTTGCTCCACTCTCTTCTCGCCCCCGCTCTCTGCTTTCTTCTCTCTCTCGCTCTCTTCTCGCTCTCCTCACTCTCCTCTTTCTCCGCTCTCCGCTCTCTTCTCGCGCCACTCTCTTCTCTCTCTCGCTCTCTTCTCTTTCTCCGCTCTCTTCACTCTCTCCTCGCTCTCTTCTCTCTCTCCTCGCTCTCTCCTCTCTCTTCTCTCTGCTCTCTTCTCCGCTCTCTCTCCACTCTCTTCTCTCTCCACTCTCTTCTCTCCTCGTTCTCTCAGCTCTCCTCTTGCTCCGCTCTCTTCTCGCTCTCTCTCTCTCCGCTCTCTTCTCCACTCTCTCTCTCCTCGCTTTCTTCTCTCTCTCTCTCTCTCCTCGCTCTCTTCTTTCTCTCCACCCTCCTCTTGCTCCACTCTCTTCTCGCTCCGCTCTCTGCTTTCTTCTCTCTCTCTCTCCTCGCTCTCTTCTCCTCTCTCTCCACTCTCCTCGCTCTCTTCTCCGCTCTCTCCACTCTCCTCGCTCTCTTCTCTCCTCTTGCTCTTGTCTCCTCTTGCTCTTCTCTCCTCTTGCTCTTGTCTCCTCTTGCTCTCCTCTTGCTCCGCTCTCCGCTCTCTCTCTCTCTCTCTCTCTCCTCGCTCTCTTCTTTCTCTCCGCTCTCCTCTTGCTCCACTCTTCTCTCTCCGCTGTCTTCTCTCTCTCGCTCTCTCTCTCCTCACTCTCCTCACTCTCTTCGCTGTCCTCACTCTCTTTGCTCTCTTTGCTCTCCCCGCTCTCACTCTCCTGCGCTCTCGCTCTCTATCTCCCCACTCTTCTCTCCTCTTCTTTCCTCCTTTCTTTCACTTACTCACTCGACTGCCATCTCTCTCCCCAGGGCTCTCCATGCGCTTTACTTCTGACAGATGGGATGAAAGATGAATCAACATTCCTATTTTGAAGTGTAAGTCTGATTGATCAGCAATACAGTATATTCAGGGATGTACTAGTTCCTTTTCACATAGCAACTGAACTCTCCCTAATTGAGAGAACCTCAAAGTTCTAATGAGCCACTATGATAACTAATGATTACTGTCGTTGATTCAAAGAAACTCGATCAAGTAAATATTGTTGTTATTTCCCGTGAAGACAGGAGTGCATGGTAGTTGGTCCATGACAATTATGTCATTGTGAGAAATTGAACATTACTGTATCCGGTTTCTCTGTTTGTTCCCTTACCTGTCCACTGAATTTATTGTTATCCCGCATACTTATCGAATTTCCGTGTGTATCTGGGAGCCTGTGATTTTGTTTATCGTGTTCCAGTACTGTAATTGTTTGCTTATTGAGTCTTCAATAGAATGATTCAATAGAATGATTCAATAGAATGATTCAATAGAATGATTCAATAGAACAGAATAGAATGAAATATCTCTCCACACTGTACAGTAATTGGCATCACACACACACACACACACACACACACACACACACACACACAACACACACACACACAACACACACACACACACACACACACACACACACACACACACACACACACACACACACACACACACACACACACACACACACACACACACACACACACACACACACACACACACTCTCACACACACACACACTCACACAAAATCTTGTTCTCCCTCCTCTTTTCTGTTTGTTGTCTGGGGGTGTTGTCTCCTATCCCCAGTCCAGGTCTGGTTCATGTTGAGAGCTTCGTACCCTCAGTCTGACAGCTGACTTCCCAGCAGGTCGCTCCCTGACTGGCTCCCAGCACATCGATGCTGATGTGGAATAAACCAGATTAGAGCTAATGGAATCAGCAGCACGGCTGCAGAGACAGACACGCACTGGGTGTTTGTGTGGGAGGAGGAGGAGGAGAGGGAGGGAGACCAGATAATTTGCAGAGGAGTCGGCTGTTGTTATTTTGCTAGAACGAGATACGGTGTTCTGCAGATGTCACTCACATGGCCCTTGTTGGATCCCATCTCAATCCTGACAGAGACAGACAGACAATCGGCTAGTGAATTTTGCATTGCAGTGGTGCCTTGACCTGTAACAGGAAGTGCCATCACCTATAGTATCAGAAGGTCCAATCAAGGCATTGGGAGGGATCTGCAGTGCCTTGGAGAAATTCACTCAAAAGTGGATGTTCTCAACTGCCAAAACCGTAGAGAAATTGTTTTCTGTGATTGTTATTAGTGGTTTCTCATATTTAGGAGAGTCTTATGGCTTGAGGGTAGAAGCTGTTTAGAAGCCTCTTGGACCTAAACTTGGTGCTCCGGTACCGCTTGCCGTGTGGTAGAGAGAACAGTCTATGACTAGGGTGGCTGGAGTATTTGACCATTTTTAGGGCCTTCCTCTGACACCGCCTGGTATAGAGGTCCTGGATGGCAGGAAGCTTGCCCCAGTGATGTACTGGGCCGTTCGCACTACCCTCAGTAGTGCTTGCGGGCGGAGGCTGAGCAGTTGCCATACCAGGCAGTGATGCAACCAGTCAGGACGCTCTAGATGGTGCAGCTGTAGAACCATTTCAGGATCTGAGGACCCATGTCAAATCTTTTCAGTCTCCTGAGTGGGAATAGGCTTTGTCTGCCCTCTTCACGACTGTCTTGGTGGCTTGGACCATGTTAGTTTGTTGGTGATGTGGACACCAAGGAACTAGAAGCTCTCAACCTGCTCCACTACAGCCCGTTGATGAGAATGGGGGCGTGCTCGGTCCTCCTTTTCCTGGAGTCCACAATCATCTCTTTTGTCTTGATCACGTTGAGGGAAGGTTGTTGTCCTGGCACCACACGGCCAGGTCTCTGACTTCCTCCCTATAGGCTGCTCGTCGTTGTCAGTGATCAGGCCTACCACTGTTGTGTCATCTGCAAATTTAATGATAGTGTTGGAGTCGTGCCTGGCCGTGCAGTCATGAGTGAACAGGGAGTACAGGAGGGGGCTGATCACGCACCCCTGAGGGGCCCCTGTGTTGAGGATCAGCTTGGCGAATGTGGTTGTTACCTACCCTTACCACCTGGGGGCGGCCCGTCAGGAAGTCCAGGATCCAGTTGCAGAGGGAAGTGTTTAGTCCCAGGGTCCTTAGCTTATTGATGAGCTTTGAGGGCACTCTGGGTTTGAACGCTGAGCTGTAGTCAATGAACAGCATACTCACATAGGTGTTCCTTTTGTCCAGGTGGGAAAACGGCAGTGTGGAGTGCAATAGAGACTGCATCATCTGTGGATCTGTTGGGGCGGTATGCAAATTGGAGTGGGTCTAGGGTTTCTGGGATGATGGTGTTGATGTGAGCCTTGACCAGCCTTTCAAAGCACTTCATGGCTACAGACGTGAGTGCTACGGTTCGGTGTAATTTAGGCAGGTTACCTTAGTGTTCTTGAGCACAGGCACTATGGTGGTCTGCTTAAAACATGTTGGTATTACAGACTCGGACGAGGAGAGGTTGAAAATGTCAGTTTAGACACTTGCTGGTTGGTCAGCGCATGCTCGCAGTACACGTCCTGGTAATCCGTCTGGCCCTGCGGCGTTGTTAACCTTTCTAGCGCAGGCGTTCTGCTAGCAACCCACCTCGACAACATCCGGTGAAATTGCAGAGCGCGAAATTCAAATTACAGAAATATAAATATTTAACATTCATGAAAATACAATTGTTATACATCAATATAAAGCTTAACTTTATTTTGATGTCAGATTTCAAAAAGGCTTTACGGCGAAAGCACACCGTGCGATTTTCTGAGGACAGCGCCCCGCATACAAAAGCATGAAAAACATATTTCAACCAGGCAGGTGCGCCACAAAAGTCAGAAATAACGATATAATTCATGCCTTACCTTTGAAGATCATCTTCTGTTGGCACTCCAAAAGGTCCCAGCTACATCACAAATGGTCCTTTTTTTCGATAATGTCCTTCTTTATATCCCCAAAAACTCAGTTTAGCTGGCGCGCTTCAGTCAATAATCCACCAGTTTCCCTCCTTCAAAATGCATACAAAATGAATCCCAAACGTTACCAATAAACTTATCCAATCAAGTCAAACAACGTGTATAATCAAACCTAAGGTACCCTAATACGTAAATAAACGATCCAATTTAAGACGGAGAATCGTTATTGTCTTTACCGGAGATAAACAACAAAGAACGCGCTCTCATCCACACGCATGAAAACACTACAGCCAAAATGGGAGCCACTTAGAAAAAACGACAAATTCTAGCTCATTTTTCCAAAAACAAGCCTGAAATTCTTTCTAAAGACTGTTGACATCTAGTGGAAGCCCTAGGAACTGCAATCTGGGAGGTTTTGCCCTCATAATAAACATGAAAGCCATTGGAAACAGTGGTAGGCTGATTTTTTTTTTGGGGGGGGGGTGGTTTGTCCTCTGGGTTTCGCGTGCCTCATCAGTTCTGTTATACTCACAGACATTATTTTAAGAGTTTTAGAAACTTTTGTGTTTTCTATCCAAATCTACCAATCATATGCATATCTTAGCTTCTGGGCCTGAGTAACAGGCAGTTTACTTTGGGCACACTTTTCATCCGGATGTCAAAATACTGCCCCTTAGCCCAAAGAGGTTATTCATGTTGACCCGTCTAAGGATCTTACTCACATCGGCTGCGGAGTGCGTGATCACACAGTCGTCCGGTACAGCTGGTGCTCTCATGCATGTTTCAATGTTATTTGCCTCGTGGCGAGCATAGAAGTAGTTTAGCTCATGGCCAGCCTCTATCCAGAACCCCCAGAGCCTCTACCCAGAACCCCCAGAGCATCTACCCAGAACCTACTGAACAGGCCACAAATGCCTGATGAGCTCATGCACCACTGAAGAAGAAAAGTAATTCCGCCAGACCTGGGTTCAAATACTTTATCTGGGCTTGATTGAGCTTGCCTGGATGCTCTATGAAACCAATAAAAATGTTGCAAGAGTGCAAACCCCGCCCATCTGGCACTCGACTAGAGCAAACGCTAAAACTATTTGAAAGATTTCAAATAGTATTTGATCCCAGGTCTGGATTACGCAAGTAACACAACATAACTGGATTAGTGTCCTGTAACACAACATAACTGGGTTAGTGTCCTGTAACACAACATAACTGGGTTAGTGTCCTATAACACAACATAACTGGGTTAGTGTCCTATAACACAACATAACCGGGTTACTGTCCTATAACACAACATAACCGGGTTACTGTCCTGTAACACAACATAACTGGGTTAGTGTCCTGTAACACAACATAACCGGGTTAGTGTCCTATAACACAACATAACGTGGTTACTGTCCTGTAACAAACACATAACCGGGTTAGTGTCCTATAACACAACATAACCGGGTTACTGTCCTGTAAAACAACATAACCTGGGTTAGTGTCCTGTAACACAACATAACCGGTTAGTGTCCTGTAACACAACATAACTGGGTTAGTGTCCTGTACACACAACATAACCGGTTAGCTGTCCTGTATAACACAACATAACCGGGTTAGTGTCCTGTAACACAACATAACTGGGTTAGTGTCCTGTAACACAACATAACCGGGTTAGTGTCCTATAACCAACATAACCGGGTTGTGTCCTATAACACAACATAACTGGTTTAGTGTCCTATAACACAACATAACCGGGTTAGTGTCCTGTAACACAACATAACCGGGTTAGTGTCCTGTAACACAACATAACTGGGTTAGTGTCCTGTAACACAAACATAACCGGGTTAGTGTCCTGTAACACAACATAACCGGATTAGTGTTCTGTAACACAACATAACCGGATTAGTGTCCTGTAACACAACATAACCGGATTAGTGTCCTGTAAACGCAACATAACCGGGTTAGTGTCCTGTAAACACAACATAACCGGGTTACTGTCCTATGTAACACAAAATAACTGGGTTAGTGTCCTGTAACACAACATAACCGGGTTAGTGTCCTGTAACACACATAACTGGATTAGTGCCTATAACACATAACATAGATCGACACATAACTGGATTAGTGTCCTGTAACACAACATAACTGGAGTTAGTGTCCTATATACACAACATAACTGGGTTAGTGTCCTATAACACAACATAACGGGTTAGTGTCCTGTAACACAACATAACCGGGTTAGTGTCCTGTAACACAACATAACCGGGTTAGTGTCCTGTAACACAACATAACCGGGTTAGTGTCCTATAACACAACATAACCGGATTAGTGTCCTATAACACAACATAACCGGGTTAGTGTCCTATAACACAACATAACCGGTGTTACTGTCCTATAACACAACATAACCGGGTTACTGTCCTATAACACAACATAACTGGGTTAGTGTCCTGTAACACAACATAACCGGATTAGTGTCCTGTAACACAACATAACCGGGTTACTGTCCTATAACACAACATAACCGGGTTAGTGTCCTATAACACAACATAACGCGGTTACTGTCCTATAACACAACTAACTGGGTTAGTGTCCTGTAACACAACATAACGGGATTAGTGTCCTGTAACACAACATAACCGGGTACTGTCCTATAACACAACATAACTGGGTTAGTGTCCTGTAACACAATATAACGGGTTTACTGTACTGATACCTATAACACATAACGTTATGCTAATACAACACGGGTTAGTGTCCTGTAACACAACATACGGATTAGTGTCCTGTAACACAACATAACCGGGTTATGTCTATAACACAACATAACTGGGTATGTCCTATAACACAATACGGTATCATCACACATAAGGTTAGTGTCCTATACACAACATAACTGGTACTGTCCTGTAACACAACATAACCGTGCGTTTCCACTACTTGTTCTGGTTACCCTGGAGTAGTGTGACGTTTTCCCTACTTGTTCTGGTTACCCTGGAGTATTGTGACGTTTCCCCTACTTGTTCTGGTTACCCTGGAGTAGTGTGACGTTTCCCCTACTTGTTCTGGTTACCCTGGAGTAGTGTGACGTTTCCCCTACTTTTTTCTGGTTACCCTGGAGTAGTGTGACGTTTCCCCTAGACACTGATCTTGAGAAATGTTGCATGTTCCCCACTAGTGGTTTAAGTTAGCATGGGGGGGGGGGGGCTGATCTCTAGATCTGTACTTAAGGGAAATGTAACCCCAAAACATTTTCTGTATCCTGAAAGAGGTGTGTAGAGAGCAACCCGGGTCTGCTGAGACTGATCTGGTCCTGTACACACGAGACTGATCTGGTCCTGTACACACGAGACTGATATGGTCCTGTACACACAAGACTGATCTGGTCCTCTACAGCGAGACTGATCTGGTCCTCTACAGCGAGACTGATCTGGTCCTCTACACGCGAGACTGATCTGGTCCTCTACACACAACACTGATCTGGTCCTCTACAGCGAGACTGATCTGGTCCTCTACAGCGAGACTGATCTGGTCCTTTACAGCGAGACTGATCTGGTCCTCTACAGCGAGACCGATCTGGTCCTCTACAGCGAGACTGATCTGGTCCTCTACAGCGAGACTGATCTGGTCTCTCACAGCGAGACTGATCTGGTCCTCTACAGCGAGACTGATCTGGTCCTGTACACATGAGACTGATCTGGTCCTCTACAGCGAGACTGATCTGGCCTCTGTACACACGAGACTGATCTGGTCCTCTACAGCGAGACTGATCTGGTCCTCTACAGCGAGACTGATCTGGTCCTCTACAGCGAGACTGATCTGGTCCTTTACAGCGAGACTGATCTGGTCCTCTACAGCGAGACTGATCTGGTCCTTTACAGCGAGACTGATCTGGTCCTCTACAGCGAGACTGATCTGGTCCTCTACAGCGAGACTGATCTGGTCCTCTACAGCGAGACTGATCTGGTCCTCTACAGCGAGACCGATCTGGTCATGTACACACGAGACCGATCTGGTCTTGTACACACGAGACTGATCTGGTCCTCTACAGCGAGACTGATCTGGTCCTGTACAGCGAGACTGATCTGTCCTCTACAGCGAGACTGGATCTGGTCCTGTACAGCGAGACTGATCTGGTCCTGTACAGCGAGACTGATCTGGTCCTGTACAGCGAGACTGATCTGGTCCTGTACAGCGAGACTGATCTGGTCCTCTACAGCGAGACTGATCTGGTCCTCTACAGCGAAACCGATCTGGTCCTCTAGTCATGAGACCGATCTGGTCCTCTAGTCATGAGACCGATCTGGTCCTCTACACATGAGACTGATCTGGTCCTCTACAGCGAGACCGATCTGGTCCTGTACAGCGAGACCGATCTGGTCCTCTACAGCGAGAACCGATCTGGTCCTGTACAGCGAGACCGATCTGGTCCTGTACACATGAGACTGATCTGGTCCTCTACAGCGAGACTGATCTGGTCCTCTACAGCGAGACTGATCTGGTCCTGTACGCGCAGACTGATCTGGTCCTCTACAGCGAGACCGATCTGGTCCTCTACCAGCGAGACCGATCTGGTCTTCTAGTCATGAGACCGATCTGGTCCTCTACACAATGAGACTGATCTGGTCCTCTACACATGGAGACTGATCTGGTCCTCTACAGCGAGACTGATCTGGTCCTCCTACAGCGAGACTGATCTGGTCCTCTACAGCGAGACTGATCTGGTCCTCTACAGCGAGACTGATCTGGTCCTCTACAGCGTTACTTTGTTCTCTCCCCTAGTTCAAGGTGGAAAACTATTTCCCCCTAGGAGGAGGTGACTGACACACAGACACTGTGGAGACAAGTGATTGGTTAACCCATTACTCACGCCATCCCTTCACATGGTTTTCCATAAAGACACATAGTTCACATATGGAAACAATGTTTCCTTCTGACCTCTTTTGCCATACTCCTTGCTGATATTCTGCATAGCAACAGGGACATGTGATAGACAAGCCTGACTTCTCCCCTCTCTGGACCCCAGGTGACTGAGGCACATATGGGAGGAAGTACAGCTGCCAAACCCAGAGTCCGAAAGGAGACATTCTAATGTCAAGAGTTTAACAGTTCAATCATATAAGCATATTCTTCAGATAAGACATCTTAATTATCTTTGTTACTTAGCTAATTCTGATTTCTCCACTACAATCTTTCCCCAGAAACAGGCTCCAAAAGTCCAAAACAGAATAGCTCTGTTACTGGTGTGCAGGATATAACCTTTACTCTGTCTAGGATCAAGAAGAACCAGTCATATTCTTGGCTGAGTGCCCAGACATCCATGGGTCACTCTACACACACACACAGAACAGTTTGAACAGACCTCTCTCAATGTGGACACACACTTATCTTATGAGTTAGTTAAAGAAACTATCCCAAGCACAATGCCTAGGCTTAAAGAAGGATATTTTAGTACACAAACATTAGTAGGGTTTAACAGAAAATTGAACAGAAAACTGTCAACTTTGGGACCTTATGTAGACAGGTGTGTGTGCCTTTCCAAATCATGTCCCATCAATTTAATTTACCACAGGTGGACTCCAATCAAGTTGTAGAAACATCTCAAGGATGATCAATGGAAACAGGATGCACCTGAGATCAATTTCGAGTCTCATAACAAAGGGTCTGAATACTTGATATTTCAGGTTTTTTAAATGTTTAATACATTTGGAAAAAATTCAAAAAACATGTTTTTTCACTTAGTCATTATTGGGGTATTGTGTGTAGATTGCTGATGATTATACTTTTTTAATCCATTTTTTAATAAGGCTGTAACGTGTAAAACAAAATGTGTAAAAAGGGGAAGGGTCTGGATACTTTCCAAAGGCACTGTACACACACACACATACACACACACACATACACACACAAACATACGCACACACAAACATACACACACACAAACATACACACACACAAACATACACACACACAAACATACACACACACAAACAAACTATCTTTAAATCATTGCCTGCACGCAGAGCAGGTATTGGCTTTAGAAACAAATACTACTTACTATAACATCGTGTCTCAGCAGTAGCAGGTTGTATTGCTTTAGACACACAAAATACTACTTCTTTATACATCTGCATCCTTCCGCGAGCAGGTTATTGGCCTTAGACCACAAAATACTACCAGTTTATAATCACTGCCTTAGCAGAGCATGGTATTTAGACGGTTAGAAACAAACAAATCTACCTTTAAATAAATTCATAGCCTATCGCCAGAGCAGGTTATGCCTTAGACTAAAAATACTACTTATATATTCTAACTGCTCGTTCGCAGAGCAGATTTATTGCAGTAACAGGTAGCTATGTCTACAGTCAATAGCACTGCTGTTGCCCTACATCATTGAACATCACACTGTCGGATTTCATTAACTCAAATTAAGGTGTTGATATTTAATGTTATTGTTTAAATTGTACATTTTGTATATATTATTATTTTTTACAAAATAGTTCCGTGTGTACATCAACTCCCCCTCTCTACCTGGGGCTGGGATACATTTAACACAGGAAACTGTGTGACAAGGTCTAAGTTTGGGGTTGTAAAAACAGCGCTCGGAGCATATTAATGTGGACTAAAAACCTTAGTGTGAGGAGGGGGGGGGCAGTGATATAAAAACCCGTATGTGTGAGGAGGGGGGGCATGACTAAAAACCGGCTAGTGTGAGGGCGTGCGGCAGATGACTATAAAACCCTTAGTGTGACGGGGGAGGGCAGTGACTATAGAACCCTTAGTGGAGGGGGGGGGGACAGGACTATAAACCCTAGTGGAAGGGGAGGGGGCAGTGACTAAAAACCTTAGTGTGAGGGGGGGAGGGGCAGTGACTATATAACACCCTTAGTGTGGGGGGGGAGTGAACGTGGGCAGGAGGGAGGCGGGAGTAACTTAAACTCCTTATGTGGGGGGGGCAGTGAGTATAAAACCTAGGTGGGAGGAGGGGCAGTAGACTATAAGAACCCTTAGTGTGAGAGGAGGGGGGGACAGTGACTATAAAAGCCTTATGTTGGATGAGGAGGGGGTGTAAAAATGGGGAGGAGGTGGCGCTATAAACCCTTAGTGTGAGGGGGGGCAAGTGACTATCAACTTAGGTGTGAGGAGGGGGGGGGGGGGGCAGTGACTATAACCTTAGTGTGAGGGGGGGGCAGTGACTATAAACCTAGATGTGAAGGAGGGGGGGGGGGCAGTGACTTAAAACCCTTAGGTGTGAGGAGGGGGAGTGGTAACTAATAGAACCTTAGTGTGAGGAGGGGGGGGGCAGTGACTATAAAATCCTTAGTGTGAGAGGGGGGGAGGCAGTGACTATAAAACCTTTAGTGTGAGGAGGGGCGGCAGGGACTATAAAAACTTTAGTTGGTAGGAGGGGGGGGATCGACTTTACGTGAGTTAGGGTGGCGTATAAGTAAACCTTAGTGAGTGAAGGAGGGGGGGGCATGACTACTAAAACCCTTTAGTGTGAGGAGGGGGCCAGTGACTATAAACCCTTAGTGTGAGGAGGAGGGGGGCAGTAGCTATAAACGCTTTAGTGTGAGGAGGAGGAGGGCCCAGTGACTATAAAACCTTAGTGTTGATGGAGGGGAGAGGGGGGGCGAGTGACTTAAAAACGCCTTAGGTGAGGAGGGGGGGGGCAGTGACTATAACCCTAGTCGTGAGGAGGGCAGTGGGCATGTAAGAACCCGTAGTGTAGAGGAGGAGGGCAGTGACTATAAAAACAAGGTGGAAGTTGGAATTTAAACATATGTGAAAAATCACACAAAACACTTGAGGAACTCGAACTGGTAATTAGACCATATCTTGTTAAATCACGGTTTGCATGAAATCCCCTTGTGACAGGGGAATGGAAGCTTGTTTTGTGTACAGGGGAGGGGCAGCTGAATGTTAATAAAAATAAAAAATGTCCTAGCCTTTTGGTTAACACGGTTGATGTGTTATTGACCCTACGCCTAGCCACTCTTTTTCACCCCCCAAAGCACCCAGCCCCGGACGCAAAAGGAGTAGACACCAGCTCAGACTGCATTTACATAGCCACTATTAGATGACTTAAGACTATTAGGATGTTCAATGGTTTCTTTTAAGATAAATATTTTAAGGAATCAGTTTTACCATATTCAATGGAGTTCAGTTCCACATAAAAGGGGTTGACTTAAAATGAGGGACAGCGTATGAATCATGAATAATCTTCTTCAGAAATAACTTTTGTCGAAGCATACAAAATAAGTCAGAGCTTTTTACAATGATAGTGAAACTGGTGTTTTTGGGGGTGTAGTGGGTTAAAATCTTAGTCACACTATAAATTTGCATAGAGTTAACATGTCACACATTTTGGACACTTTAGCACTTTTATCAGATTGATTGAATTCTCCTGTGCGGTGTATTAATTAAAAGTGCACTTCATTTCATATAGACAGGCTAAAATTCAATATTGGTGCATAATTTCTACTTAATATATCCAAATATGTCATACTGTACAGTAAAGTTCCGCCGTTTGGATTCGTTGGATCAAATGCTCTTGTTAAGTGACTTATTTGTTCAATGTACATGAAAGGCTTGGTGTCCAACTACAGATGATAAAGTATCAATGTTTGACAAGAAGAGCTCTAAACAGTGTTGCTATTAAGAATTGTCAACACATTAGTTAAATGTGGATTTTGGTTAGTGTTTTTGGATTGGCCATAAGATTTTAACATGCATGTTGGAAAAATTGTTTTTTTTACAATATTTCCAAATGCATTGTAATATATTGATAAATAACATGTGAAAATTATTCTACGTAAATACATTCTTTAATGTTTAATTTTGAGATACATTTGATGAATTTTCCCTAGATGCAGTGCCTCAGAGTATTCCATGCTTGAATTTTAATGACATTTTGTTGTCTTAAATGAATTGGAATTGGTCATTTTTGGTCACAGATCTACATCAAATACTCTAATGTCCAAAGTGGAGGATATTCTAGCACATTTTGTAAAAAAATATATATAAAATATGAAAACAAAACACTAAAATCTCGGTAGATAAGTATTCAAACCCCTGACTCAATATGCATGTAC
>NC_036855.1:2117219-2140639 GCF_002910315.2 Salvelinus sp. IW2-2015
GTACTATAAAACCCCTCTAGTGTGAGGAGGGAGGGCAGGGACATAAAACCCTTATCTGAGGAGGGGGGCAGGACTATAAAAAACCCTTCAGTGTGAGGAGGAGGGGGGGGCATGACTATAAAACCTTTCTTTGTTGAGGGAGAGGGCATGACTATAAAAACCCTTAAGTGTGAGGAGGGGAGGGCAGTGACTATAAACCGCTTAGTGCGAGGAGGCGGGGGCAGTGACTATAAAACCTTAGTGTGAGGGGGGGGGGGGGCAGTGACTATAAAACCTTATGGTGAGGGGGGGCGTGAACTAAAACCCTATGGGGGAGTTAAAACCCTTAGTGTGACGAGGGGGGCATGACAAACCTATGGAGGGGGGAAACTAAACCCTTAGTGGAGGGGGGGGGGCCATGTGACTAAAACCACTTAGTGTGGGGGGGGCAGTGACTTATAACACCCTTAGTGTTGAGGGGAGGGGGGAGGGGCAGTGAGATTAAACCCTTTATCGTGGGGCAGGGAAGAGGTGGGGGGGGCAGGTTGACTATAAACCTTAGTGTGAGGAGGGGGGGACAGTGACTATAAAAACCCTTAGTATTGTGAGGAGAGCGGGGGAGAAACGGCTAGTGTCAGCGTGCGGCAGACTATAACCCTTAGTGTGAGGGGTGGCAAGTGACTATCGAACCTTAGTGTGAGGGTGGGGGGGGGGCAGTGACTATAAACTTAGTGTGAAGGGGAGGGCAGTGACTATAAAACCTTAGTGTGAGGAGGGGGAGGGGGGGCAGTGACTATATAAACCCTTATGTGAGGAGGGGGGGGCGAGGAACTAATAAACCCTTAGTGGCAGGAGGGAGGGGGGCAGTACTATAAAACTCTAGTGTTGGGAGGAGGGGGGGCAGTGACTATAAACTAGTGTGAAGGAGGAGGGGGCAGTGGACTATAAAAACTAGTGTGAGCGGCAGGTGACTATAAAGTTGTGTGGAGAGAGGGGGGGGAGATGACTATAAAAACCTGTAGTGTAGAGTGGCAGGCCTAACCTAGGTGAGGGGCGTGACTAATAAACCTTTAGAGTAGGGAGGGGGGCAGTGACTATAAAACCTTAGTGTGAGAGAGGGGGGCAGTGACTATAAAACCCTTAGGTGAAGGAGGGGGGGGGGCAGTGACTATGAAACCGCTTTTAGGTGTGAGGAGGGAGGGGGGCAGTGACTATAAGAAACCTTATGTGATGAAGAGGGGGGGAGCTAACCTTGTGAGGAGGGGGGGGCAGTGGACTATAATCCTAGTGTGGAGGGGCGAGGACTGTGAGGGGAGGGCAGTGACTAATAAAACCCTTTAGTGTGAGGAAGGGGCGCCAGGACGTATAAAACTTAAGTGTGGAGGAGGGGGGGCAGTGACTATAAGAACCTTAGTGTGAGGAAGGAGGGGGGGGCATGACTACTAAAACCCTTTAGTTGAGGAGGGGGCCGTGACTATAAAACCCTTAGTGTGAGGAGGAGGGGGCAGTACTATAAAACCTTAGTGTGAGGAGGAGGAGGGCCCCAGTGACTATAAAACCTTAGTGTTTTGAAGAGGAGGGGGCAGTGACTATAAAAACCCTTAGGTGAGGAGGGGGGGGGCAGTGACTATAAACACCCTTAGTCGTGAGGACGGGCAGTGACTATTAAAACCCGAGTTGAGGAGGGGGCAGTGACTATAAAACCCTTAGTGTGAGAGGAGGCAGCTGACTCAGTCTTTACTTCATTAAGTCAGCATTTAGTAATCTATAACCACTAAAGGCACCCTTAATGTGACCAAAGCAGTCTTTCCCAGACCTCACCCTCCTATTGTTCTTGAAAGCAGGTTGTGGTGAAGCCTTCATATATTAAATGGTAAGTGCCCAGAATGGCACCCTTTACCTTACTAAGTGCCTCATCCTATTGCCCTGGTTCAAAAGTGCGCACTATGGTAAGGAGTGGGTTCTAGTTCGGAACGTAGACTCGTAAGCCCAATGAAGGGGAAGCCCAGAACATACATTGGGAGAACCATTACACAGGCTACAAGCTTGAAGTTCACATGTTCTTTGTCTGTCTTGAGGTGTGTGTGTGTGTAGTTGTGTGTTGTGGTTATGTGTGTGTTGTGTGTAGTTGTGTGTGTGTGTTGTGTGTGTGAGTTGTTGGTGGTTGTGTGTTGTTTGTGTGTGTGTGGTGTGTGTGTGTGTGTGTGTGTTGTGTGTGTGTTGGTGTGTGTGTGTGTAGTGGCATGACGAACTGCTTAGAAAACTTCAGTATTTCAAAGGAAGCGTAAATCTGTGGTTTCTGCAGATCACTTAGTGTGGTCATTGCGTCATTGCGTCGTATGGTCATTGCTCTGTCACTATGAAGAATAAGTGCGTTTTGAAAATGTTGTATGTTGTGTATGTTTTGGTGTTTATGTGTATGTGTGCAGTGTGGTATTTTTTTTTTTGGTGGTCTATGTCTGTTGTGACTTATCTTATATCGATTGTGTATTTATGTTGTGTGGTAGTTGTGCTGTACTGGTTGTGGCTGTTTGTGGTGGTAGTGGTGGTTGTTGGATGTGTGTAGTATTTTGTTGTCTAAAGGCAATAACCTGCTCTGCGAAGGCAGATAATTATATATGTAGTATTTTGTTGTCTAAAGGCAATAACCTGCTCTGCGAACGCAGATGATAATATATGTAGTATTTTGTTGTCTAAAAGCAATAAGAGCGCATGTATTGTAGGGTTGTCGTCTCGTGAAATTCTCTAACGCTCTTCAAGTGTCTTTAGTTTTTCACAAAGCAAAGTCCATGGGCTTGACCTTGCTCTAAAAGAAGGACTTTGACAGATGTGCTGAAATGAAATGAGATGCAGCCTGTAAACTGTCTGGGCTACTCTGACTGTCAGTGGGCCCGTCTCCTCTAGCTCAGTGTGTGGGATTTTACTGAGCTGTCACATTTAATTAGCATTCCACAAGCATAAAGCAAAAACAACGGGATCCGCCACTAACACAATACTCATGTTGTTTTCACACCAGGTCTAGTGAGATCGTTGTGTTGTTGTTTCTGAACAATACCCCACAGACCCTGATAACCTTCGTAGGCCAGTGAAGAGAATGGCTTTGTTTCAGTCTCACTATTATTGTAAACAAATGCCAGATCTCACAACGCCTGGATAGGGGTTCACCATATCAGCTCACCTCATCATATAATCAGTCTGATGCCCGACTGCAAACATTCTATTGGTTAATGCAATGCATTGTCTGCAATGTAGTCAGCCTGGAACGTGCACTGCAGCCATTACTCAGGGGGTTGTCAGGTCCCCAGTTGTTTTAAATAAGCTATGTTGACCAATGAGTGGTGTTCAGAAGTGTGTCAAGCTATATTTAGGTTTTGGAACTGCCGATGGAAAAATGTGTGATATGCTCTATGGATTCCTTTTGATACTCAGGAGTGGGACTGTCCACTTTCTTCAGAATCTATAATGGGTTCAAGCACATGCTGCAGGATTATGGAATCAGCCAAAACAAATAACTGAACACCTCCTACACATTTACCCACATGTGTGTGTGTGTGTTTGTTTAAAAGAGATTCTTCTCATCAGTAGAGCTATACTACATCCTGTAAGAACGGTCTCGGTCAGGATGTGTCCATGCATTCAGTCAGGCAGGTATAGCAAGTCTTGTTGGATCTACCAGTGTGTAAGACGATAAGCATAAACCTACACACAGATATTGGATCATAAGAAGGTGAATCATGAAATGTAGAAAAAAAGGTTTCCTTCCTCCGATAGCGGGGCTTCTTTCTGGACATCAGATACGGTCTTTACATTTTAACGAACACAATAAAGTCCCTTCAGCCAGCTCCTCAGGTTCTAGCTAATCAACAGTGCACAGAAGCGTGACTGTTCCAGGGGACGGAGAGGTGGAGGAAGGAATGGGGGCCGTGGGGTCTTTCATGGCTGAAAGTAAGGCTGTGTCCTGAATGGCAGGGTGTGTGAGGGACTGGGAACGGAAGAGGGGGATGGGGGTGCATGGGGTCTTTCATGGCTGAAAGTAAGGCTGTGTCCTGAATGGCACCCTGTTCCCTGTAGTGCACACCTTTTGACCAGAGCTGTATGGGTCCTGGACAAAAGGTGTGACCTATGTAGGGTGCCATCTGGGATGCAGCCTAATAGGTGTGGTGTTGAAGCCACTCTCAGGCCATGTTTTAATCACTATCAGATGTCCGAGAGAGACCTGCCTTGCAGTCTGGAGCGATTTACGAGGGGCTGCCTGGCTGGATGAAGAAAAAAAAAGGTGTCTTTGTTGTCTAAGAGAGAAATGAGTTGTTGACTAAGTTGTTGTGGTTGGAATGTTACGCTAACGTTGTTTGTGTCAGTTGACAATTAGATAAAACTTGTTCTTGATGTTCGTTGAAATTGTTGATTGGAACGAGAAAAAGGAGTGATCTAATTGACTATCCCTGACACGAAACAATAAGCATTTAAGTTTCCTAAGTTTGGCTTGGCTCAGACCAAGCTCTGTAGGAGGATGCAGGCTCAACAAGTTGGGTGAAGGCTGTCAAATAAAATAAGCATGGTAAAATCCTAACGTCTTTACAAGCACTGTAAAAAATAGCTAGTACGTGTAGCCCCCACACATTTGGGCTGGGGCGTGAAAGAGAACGTGGCGGATTCCTCCTGAATCTAAAGCAGAAAGATCTCGAGCGTAACCACCGCCGGGCAAAAATACGTCGAGACGACTGACATTAAACATCAATGCAATGTTAGGTTGAACAGCAGGACTTTCAATATTTAAAATATAATAAACTTTTGTAGGAAACTCAACTAAATATCAAATCGACCATTCGTTTCTGAGTAAATTATCCCTGGAGAGTTAGTCATGATTACATGAGGTCTATCTATCTATTTGACTTGCTTTGGCAATGTAAACATGTGTTTCCCATGCCATTTATTTCACTTTAGTTTATTATCTATTTGACTTGCTTTGGCAATGTAAACATATGTTTCCCATGCCAATAAAACGCCTTGAATTGTTAGTTCAGCTCCTGTTCACACCCGTCAAATGTTACGTGATTTCGCGGCTACCCCTTTGTGTCGCCTCAATGGTGACAAAGCGGCTTCAGCCTGTTGCCAGGAGGCCTAGTCCTGTCTGTGTGTAGCCTACCACCCAGGCCTGGTGAATGGAGGCTCCAGGGGGGGGGGGGGGGCTCCAGGGCCACTGTCTAATCCCTGGAAGGTGAGGCTCTGGCTGACTGTGTCAACAGGGCTGATGAGAAGGAGAACCAGAGAGTCCAATGTGGGGGGGAAACGATGTCAGGCTCTAGGAATAACATTCCATCAAGGGGATGGCGTGTGGCTGCACACCTTTTCAAAAGAGCTGCCCGTTGGCTTGGTCAGAGTGGTGGAGTGCGATCAAGGCCCCTCAACTGGCCAGCTTACTGTATACTTACCAGGCAGCCACTCACTGGCTCTAGATCAGCAGAGTTCCAACACTCACTCACCACCTCAAAACAGCTCTGACTGGCTAGTGACCAGCAGGGCCTGTGTTCAAAAAGCGTCTGAGTGTAGGAGTGCTGATCTAGGATCAGTTATGCCTTTTAGATCATAATGAATAAGATTTATATGGACAGGGGGTGGACCTGATCCTAGATTAGCACTCCTACTCTGAGACACTTTTATGAATATGGGTCCTGTTCCACTCCACCTTTCTGTTTCCTCTCTTTCACTGATAGGGTTGCCGGTGTCTTCTCCTTCTTCCTTCATCCGGTCGTCAAGACGGACGAGAGGATATGAGAGAACCGTGCAACCTCGTCTGTTTATTTTTACCTGCTGCTCTCCCCCCTGACGCTGCTCAGACGCTGACCCTTGACCTGGGTGGCGATCACAGAGGATTTGGATGAGTCTTTGAACCTGTGCGAGCACAGGAGCTGTCCTGCTGGAATTGATGGATGTAGTAGGGCTCTCCCAAAGGGGGTTAGTTGATGCAGGCAGTGTTGTTCAAGTGGTGATTCAGTCTACCGTTTCTCCATGTGCCCCGCAAATCAGAACAGGTCTGAACATGTAAATGCAGCAAACGTGGCTTCAAATACCATTGACATCCTTTGTTATTTTAGCTTTTGCTTTACCCTGCCATAAGTGCCAGATGGGCAGAGTTTGCACAATATTCTATTGCTTACATTGCCCCAGTCAAAGCCAAATTGAGCCCAGATAAAGTATTTTCAATTATTTAAAATGTGATTGATATGAATACCCATCAAGACAGTGTCCTACACATCGCCACTAGGGGTTAAGGAGGGATAGGGGTTAAGGAGGGATAGGGGTTAAGGAGGGATAGGGGTTAAGGAGGGATAGGGGTTAAGGAGGGATAGGGGTTAAGGAGGGATAGGTGTTAAGGAGGGATAGGGGTAAGGAGGGATAGGGGTTAGGAGGGATAGGGGTTTAAGGAGGGATAGGGGTTAAGGAGGGATAGGTTGTTAAGGAGGGGATAGTGGGTTTAAGGAGGGATAGGGGTTCATGGAGGGATAAGGGTTAAGGAGGGATAGGGTTACGGAGGGATAGTTTTAAAATGGTGCAGGAAGCTTCTGTGTTTCGTCCTAGACACCTGGTAAAAAGTACACCAGCTAAACCTGTGCATACTGTACCTCACACCTGGGAAAATGTTTGCTGTGGAAACATTACATCAGCAACACTTTTGGTATCCCGTCAATCAAACTAGATGGACGGAATAGAACTGCAGGCAGACTAGTGTTGTCTTTGGACAGGCAGCTTACAGTGGAGTCCTCTGTGTGTCTCTGTGGTGGGATGATGAGTCCTTCCACCAGGGGTTCAGGTGAGGAACGACATAGGTCCAGGACTGTGCTGTGGTGATGGGTGCCAAAAGCTGCAGCTGCTCCAAAGGCTTGTGACCTGAGTGAGGTGTGACTGTGAGGAGATGGCGCCCAGAAGCATGCAGCTGTCCACAGGCTGTGACCGAGTGAGGGTGACTGTGGAGATGGGCCCCAAAGCTGCAGCTGTCCCAGGCTGTGACAGAGTGAGGGTTGAATGTGGAGATGGCCCCCAAAGCGCAAGCTGCAGCTGTTCCATACAGCTTGTTGCTGATGTGGAGGGTGAAATGTGGAGAATGGGCCCCAAAGCTGCAGCTGTCCACAGGCTGTGACTGAGTGAGGGTGAATGTGGAGATGGGCCCCAAAGCTGCAGCTGTCCACAGGCTGTGACCGAGTGAGGGTGACTGTGTCCAACCGCACTACCGTGTGGATCTCCGGCAATACTCTGCTCAACAGTAATTCACCATGTAGCTGTATCATGTAGAGTGAAGTTGCCCCTAGACACTGATCTGAGATCAGTTTTGCATTTCCCCCACTAATGGTTAGGATAGGGGGAAGAAAAGATGAACCTAGACACTGATCTGAGATCAGTTTTGCATTTCCCCCACTAATGGTTAGGATAGGGGGAGGAAAAGATTAACCTAGATCTGTACCCAGGGTAAACTTCACCATGGTGCATTTTTTTTATTTAACTAAGTCAGTTAAGAACAAATTCTTATTTTACAATGACGGACAAACCATCCCCTAACCCTGACGACGCTGGGCCAATTGTGCGCCGCCCTATGAGACTCCCGATCACGGCCAGTTGTGATTCAGCCCAGGATCGAACCAAGGTCTGTAGTGACGCCTCTAGCACTGAGATGCAGTGCCTTAGACCGCTGCGCCCATCGGGATCAGAGATGCTCTCAGAACAATGGTAGCCATGAACTCTGTGTCCCACCACGGGGTCAGACCATGGAATTTTCAGTATGGGGGAACACTGGAGAATTGAGATGAGTTCGGGAGACTGATCTTTATTCTGTTATACTGCTGCTGCTGATAGCAGCTTTGTACTCATAAAAAGACCCTGGAATGTTTTTGATTAAAAAGATGCACAGCCACGATAGTGTGTTCCACTTCAAATAATACTTTGAACCGTGAGTGTGTGTTTGTGTGTGTGTGTGTGTGTGTGTGTGTGTGAGAGTGTGTGTGATAGAGTCCTACGTGTGTCTGACATGCAGATGAAACGAAGCCTGCTGTCTGATAGGACTACTGAAGATATTGCATGCCTCCTCCTTATTGATAATTAAAGTGCCAGTGAGTCTGCCATCCTGCTCTCTGCTCTACTGCCCTCCCTCCCTCCCCCTCCCTCCCTCCCTCCCTCCCTCCCTCCTCCTCCCTCCCTCCCTCCCTCCGCTCCCTCTCCTCCCTCCCTCCCTCCCTCCTCCCTCCCTCCCCTCACTCCATTGACCATGTTCATCCAGGCTGAGCATCACTGACCGCATGCTGGAACACCCTCTCACAGGTATCCATTAAACAGGACATGGAAGAGGTCAGCTCCAGTACGGCATCCATATTCCCCATTTTAATAACTCTGACTTTGCCGATGGCTACTTTATCGTGGAAAAGTATGTTTCCTGTGACTGTGACGTGCTGTTGTCCCACCTAGCTATCTGAAGATGAATTCACTAAATGTAAGTTGCTCTGGATACAGTAAGAGCGTCTGCTGAATGACTAAAATATCAATGTAAAAAAAAAAATGGCGTTCTATTATGGATGCCATACGGCCAAGAATCCCTCATAGATATAAAGTACTGCGGCCGTCCTCCGCTGTGGATCCCATCGCGGTGCAACTTAGGGCTGGGAATTGCCAGGGACCTCACGATACAATATTATCACGATATGTTATTATCATTATTATTATTATTATTTTTTTTTTTTAATTGTGATTTGACGTTCCAAACGTATTGCTCACCATTTCTGCTGCAGAGAGACGAGAGAGGATGAGAAAATTAGTTTTAATCAGTCATGGAAATAAGTTCTGAAAACATTTTGGCCCACTATTTAAAAAGATGAAGAACAAGCTATAGGATGGACAATCCCACAGTTTTGGTGCAGATACTCCACTCTGACTTCTAGCCGGGGCCTCTCAGACAGACTCAGCAGTCTGGTGATTGAATCAGGAAGCCGTCGTTCTTTTTAATGCCTCAGTGTAATCCAAACCAGCTGCATCACTGTAAATACACTGAACAAAAATATAAACACAACATGCAAAAATGTCTACGATTTTCCTGAGTTACAGTTCATATGAGGAAATCAGTCAATTGAAATAAATTCATTAGGCCCTAATCTATGGATTTCACATGACTAGGAATACAGATATGCATCTGATCACAGATAAAAAAATAAGTAAAAATAAAAGTAGGGGGGTGGATCAGAAAACCAGTCAGTATCTGGTGTGACCACTATTTCCCTCATGCAGCGTGATACATCTCCTTCACATAGAGTTGATCAGGCTGTTGATTGTGGAATGTCGTCCCACTCCTCTTCAACGTTTGCTGGATATTGGCGGGAACTGGAACACGCTGTTGTACAAGTCGATCCAGAGCAGGCCATGGAAGAACTGGGACATTTTCAGCTTCCAGGAATTGTGTACAGATCCTTGTGACATGGGGCCGTGCATTATCATGCTGAAACATGAGGTGATGGCGGCGGATAAATGGCATGACAATGGGCCTTAGGATCTCGTCACGGTATCTTTGTGCATTCAAATTACCATTGATAAAATGCAATTATGTTAGTTCCATAGCTTATGCCTGCTCATAACATAACCCCACCGCCACCATGGGGCACTCTGTTCACAACGTTGACATCAGCAAACTGCTCGCCCACATGACGACATACATGCCATCTGCCTGATACAGTTGAAACTAGGATTCATTCGTGAAGACCACACATCTCCAGCGTGCCGGTGGTCATCGAAGGTGAGCATTTTTACACTGAAGTCGGTTACGACGCCGAACTGCAGTTATGTCAAGACCCTGACGGGGACGACGAGCACGCAGATGAGCTTCCATGAGATGGTTTCTGACAGTTTGTGCATAAATCCTTCAGTTGTACAAACCCATAGTTTCATCAGCTGTCCGGGTGGCTGGTCTCAGACGATGCCGCAGGTGAAGAACCTGGATGTGGAGGTCCTGGGATGGCGTGGTTACACGTGGTCTGCGATTGTGAGGGCGGTTGGACGTACTGCCAAATTCTCTAAAATGACGTTGGAGGCAGCTTATGGTAACATTACATTATCTGGCAACAGCTCTGGCGGACATTCCTGCAGTCATCAAGCCATTTGCATGCTCCCTTAACTCTAAATCCATGGCATTGTGCTGTGTGACAAAACTGCCTGTGGCCTTTTATTGTCTCATGTTGCACCTGTGTAATGATCATGCTGTTTAATCAGCTTCTTGATATGACACACCTATCAGGTGGATGGATTATCTTGGCAAAAGACACATGCTCACTAACAGGAATGTAAACAAATTTGTGCACAACATTTTAGAGTTTTTTTGCCTATTGAACATTTCTGGGATCTTTTATTTCAGCTCATGAAACATGGGAACAAAAATGTACATTTATTTTATTTTTATGTTACTGTTATTTTACCAGGTAAGTTGACTGAGAACACGTTCTCATTTACAGCAACGACCTGGGGAATAGTTACAGGGGAGAGGAGGGGGATGAATGAGCCAATTGTAAGCTGTTTGTTACATGTTGCGTTTATATTGTTGTTCAGTGTTTAATGCACATATTCTATCTGAATAATACCATGTATTGTACAAAAAATGACCCCAGAAATTGCGTAAATCGTGGCCATGATTCGTTTAAAATGGCTTAGATTGATATTAAGATTACATGAATGGCTGATGTTATGAACATGCACTCAGTTTGCTACATTTGAATTAGGCTTCTGCACTAAGCACAGGGCCAACCACAGACCCAACTCAAGCACATTACAGTCCAGCTGTAAACAGACATACCTCGGAGCGAGTGGGATGGCTAAATTGAAAAGACGAGTAGGCCTAGCGCATTCCCCACAGCAGCCCTCCCTTCGTATGCATCAACTTCCTGTTTAGGGTATTGGGTAGAAAACAAGCATGCACACACACACTGTGTTTATATCCAATGATTGTGTACACACCTACTACTAGTGCTACCTCTACCACTACTACTACTGCTACCTCTACTACTGCCTACCTCCTACCATCTACTTACTACTAGCTATACCTCTATACTCTACCTCTACCACACTACTATTCACCCTCTACTACTGCACCTCTACCACTGACTACTAGTGCTACCATCTGACCACACACTTACTGCTACCTTCTACTACTGCTACCTCTACCACCTACTACTAGTGCTTACCTTCTACCTACTATCACTTACGCCTACTCTATCTACTGCTACCATCTACCACTCACTGCACTACCATGCTACCTCTACCACTCTACTACTCTACTCTACTGCTCTACCATCTCACATCTACTAGCTACCTACTACTGCTACCTCTACCACTACTACTACTGCTTACCTCATACTACTATGCTACCTCTACACTTCACTACTACTCTACCTCTTACTGCTACCTCCCAACTACTTACTCCAGTCTACCTCGTACCGACTGAACTTAATACTGCACTCTCTACCAAAACTCATAGCGCATCTGACACACTAACTCAGACTACCGTCTCGGGCTCTACTCTGCACCCTACACTCTATCTACCACTCTACTACTGTCCTCTACCTCTACTACTGCTCTCTACTACTGCTAACTCATCTCTTCTCACTCTCACTACTGTACTCTACTACTATACTGCTACCTCTACTACCTACTACTCTACTAACCTGCTACTGCTGCTACGCCACTCTTACTCTACCTCTCTACTACTACACTACTACTGACTGACCTGCTACCTTACTCACTACTAACTCTACTGCTACTCTCACTACTCTGACACCTACTCCCACTTACTACCTCTAGCCTGCTACCTGTTCTACTACTATACTACATGCGAACCTTCTCACTACTACTACTGCTACCCTACACTCATACTCTCCTGCTACCTGCTACACTATGCTCTACCTGCCCACTACTACTACTGGGACTACCCACCAGCCTAAACTACACTACTACGCCTACTAACTGCTACCTCTAAACTACTTACTAGCTACGTCTACGTGCTACCCTCTACTACTGACTATCTATATCTACCTCTCCCTACTACATCACTACGCTACACATTACCCTCTACTACTCATGCTAATTCCACTACTACATGCACTCTACTCCTATCTAGCGGCACCTCGTACACACATCTCTGTACTGACCTACCCACACGACACTACGCTACCTCTTACTTGCTACCATCTCCAACATACATCTAGCCTAACCTACCTACCACATAGCTACGACTACATGCTACCTCCTAGTACTGCATACCTCCTACTACTACTACCTCTACTGCTCCTCTACTACTGAACCTCCAGCACTTCCTACTACTGCTATTCTCTACACTACTTTCTACTGCTTACCTCTAGTACTGCTACCTTTACTACTACTACCTTCTACTGCTAACTCTACCTCTACCACTACTCTACTGCTACCTCTAGTACTGCTACCTCTACTACTAACTACCTCTACGTGCCTACCTCTCACTACTGAATACCTCCAGCACTACTACACTGCTACCTCTACCCACTACTGCTAGCTCTACTACTGCTACCTCTACTACTACGCCCTCTACTTACTACTACTGCCTTCTACAACTACTGCTACCTCTACCTCTACCTCTACTACTGCTACCTTACCCTCTACTACTACTACCCTCTACTACTACTACTACTTCCTACTACTTACTCCTTTACTACTACTATACTACTACCTCTACCACACTACTGCTACCTCTACCTCTCTACTACTACTGCTACCTCTACCACTACTGCTACCTCTACTACTCCACTCCTTTACCACTACTACCTACTCTACCTCTACTACTGCTACCTCTACCACTACTACTCTACTATACTACCTCTACTACTTACCCTCTACCACTACTACTGCTACTACTCTACCTCTACTCTACTACTACTACACTCTAACTACTACTACTACTACTACCTCTACTGCTACTACTACCTCTACTACTACTACCTCTACACTACCTCTACTCACTCTCACTACTACCTCTACTACTACCTCTACCTCTACTACTACCTCTACCTACTACTACTACCTCTACACTACCCTCACTACTACTACTCTGCTACACTCTACTACTACTCTACTACCTCTTACTGCTACTAGCTACTACTACCTCTACTACTACTACTACTACCTCTACACTACTACTACTACCTCTACTACCTCTACTACTACCTCTACCTCTTACTACTACCTCTACCTCTACTACTACCACTACCTCTAATACCTCTACTTACCTACTACTACCTCTACTACTCTACATACCCTTAACTACTATACTACCTTACACTCTACCCTACTCACTACTACTACCTCTACTGCTATACTAACCTCTACCTCCTACTACTACTACTACCTCTACTCTACTACTACTACCTCTACCTCTACTACTACTACTACCTCTACTACTACTACTACCTCTACCTCTACTAACTACTCTACCATCTACCTACTACCTCTACCTCTACTAACTACTCTTACCTCTACTACTACCTTACTACCTCTTCATACCTCTATATACCTCTACTACTACCTACTACCTCTACTACTACTCTACCTCTACCTCCTACTACTACTACGACTACCTTCTACTACTACTACTACCTCTACCTACTACTAGCCTACTCTACTACCTCTACTATACTACTACCTCTACCTCTACTACTACTACTTACCTCTACTACTACTACCTCTACCTCTACTACTACTGCTACCTCTACTACTACTGCTACTACTACTACTACTACCTCTACCTCTACTACTACTACTACCTCTACTACTACCTCTACCTCTACTACTACTACTACCTCTACTGCTACTACTACTACTACTACTACTACTAATACAGTATGTTTTCTTCCCATCATGCCAAGCAATCATGGATCTTACTAAGATGTTGCTGTACATCATCTACTGAACCAGAGATCAGTACAGTATACTCAGGGCACAGAGTAGAGTGAAGTTGCCCCTAACTGCTGATCTTGGGTCAGTTTTGCATTTCCTCCACTGATGGTTTAGGTTAGAATTGGGGGATGGGGAAGCTGACCCTAGATCTGTACCTAGGGGAAACTTCACCCCGGTGCCAGTGTTTGATCCTTTTGGTTGATCCCACTGCTGGTGTTTCAAACTGATTCTAGGTGGTCTGCCACACGGCAGGCTTTGAGACTCACGGTGTTTGTGAGCGCCTGTCTGCCAGAGCGTCTCCCCGGCTCACCCCGGACCCAACTAATCATCAAGCTTCAGATGTTTTTGAATCAGGTGTGAGTGCAAAAACTAAAATGTGTATCCCTTTGGGTCTCCAGGACCAGGATTGGTAAACGCTGGTTGAGGCAATCCTCTCTGTGGATGAGAACCTTTTCACATGTTGACCTGTGAAACTAACTTGGTACCATTTCAGAATATAGTCGGTATCAACAACCAGTGAGTCTTTTTTTAAATGTATTTAAAGGAAAATAAATGAAGGCATACAATCCCCTGACAGTGTTTGTGAAGGTCTAATTAGGTGTATATACAATTATTGTAGGCGCTCATTACTTTGTATACAAAGCAGACTTGTTGCTGGCCTGGAAACGGCATGTGTTTTTGCCAAAGGAAGCTGACACCAAATTTTCACTCCAAATGACACCCTATTCCCTTCTAGTGCACTACTCTGGTGCACTGCCATAGTGCACTACTTTTGACCAGGGCACTATCTAGGGAATAGGGTACCATTTGAGGGGATATCCCAAATCTCACAAACGTGCCTTCACACCTACTGTAGTTCCTCCAACAACAAGGCTGCATTCAACACTGTGGAACGTTGCAGATAGAAATGCAATGAAGAGACGCCATTCTTTTATTCTACATGTCAGACGCATGTTTGTAGATAATACAGTGTCTATCTGAACATTCCACAATGAACATGCATGAATAAGGATTCAACTGAATCGTGCTAAGTGCTAAGTGCTATGTGGATTTCCTAAAGACACCAGTGACGTGTGTGAGAGGGAGGTAGAGACATTCCTGTGATGTTTTCGACATACCTACTTCATTCAGGGAAATTATATCCCCTCGCATCTGAAAACACATGGAGGAATCACAAAACCTGGTGTGTGTGTGTGTGTGTGTCTGTCTGTCTGTCTGTCTGTCTGTCTGTCTGTCTGTCTGTCTGTCTGTCTGTCTGTCTGTCTGTCTGTCTGTCTGTCTGACCTGGTGCTGTTGAAGGCTGAAATGCTTTGAGTTCAGGACCTGGTGCGTTGAAGGTTGAAAAGCTTTGAGTTCAGGACCTGGTGCTGTTGAAGGCTGAAACGTTTTGAGTTCAGGACCTGGTGCTGTTGAAGGCTAAATAGCTGTGGCCTTTCTGTAGAGCACATGGAGGTTATCAGCCTTCCAACTGTGTAAGCAAGGGGTGCAGTCCGTTCTGCATTATAGCCTTTGTTTTCTTCTCTACCCTGTAGTTCACCACACGTGTGTGTGTGTGTGTGTGTGTGTGTGTGTGTGTGTGTGTGTGTGTGTGTGTGTGTGTGTGTGTGTGTGTGAACAGTTGACCCCCCCATATCCCCTGACCCAACAAATCACAGCGCACACAGTGACTCTCTCTGTTACCGATACGTTCCGTTTTTTGACTGTAAATCAGCGGTTGTTTTATTAGTCTCTAGCGCTGGTGGTGTGGATTATGCTTCCTGTCAGTGTCTCTCTTGTAAAGCATTCAGGGGGTGACGGCTCTGAGAAAGTCAGTGAAAGAAGGGATTTACCCGTAATCCTTCATTGATCCTTACAGAAACAAGCCTGTCTGGCACGTTGCCTCACGCCAGCCCACAGCCCGCACAAACACCTGAGGTAGCGGTGAAACCCAACACCTTCAGTGACATTACTGCTTCCTGCATAAAAGGAGGATTTCACCTGCCGTTGAGAGGGGAACGCTGCAGTGAAAAGAGGTGTCGCCACTCTCCTGTGGCACCAACACATTGTCAACGTTAAAGCGTTGTACTGTCTCGGACCATACTGTCTCTCTGTTAGAGGATATGTTTTAGGAATTGTGTCGACATGATGGACAATGATGTATCCTATTTGGATCTGTATTGTCACTACAACCTGGTCTATGTCAACTGTAAACAGTGAAGGGCAAGGCCTAAATGTGGGAATATTTCTCCCTCTAGTAACACCAGTCATCATGAATCGGGTCCTTTGTTCTAACTATAGCTATAACTATAGCCCACAGGGCTTGGAGGGTTTTATGTGGTTGCCAAACGAGGCAGTAGTAAAAGGAAATGTGTGAATTTAATTCAGTGTTAGTTGCCAGGTTGGATGATATTTTCTTATATAAAATAAAATAAAATAATCACTCCCCCAATTACCGGTGGAAAAGAAAGTGTGAGTGTGGGCGGAGCACGTGTGTCTGCATGTGCATCGTGTATGTGTGAGTAGGCCTTTATGTGGGTCCTTATCCTAGACCCCTCTATCCAAACATTTCACATGCAACAATGTTCATGCTTAAAATTGGCTAAAGTTTAATCACAAGAATTTACAAAGGAAATCAGTTTGTTTCAAGTTTGTTGGTTAAAACCTATCCTCCATCTTTGTTTACTGTTGGCACTATTAATTCTCTCGAATGACTGAAATTTGGTGTAGAGTCAAGTTTCCCTATATGCTGATTTGAGGTCAGTTCAGCATTTTCCCCACCAATGGTTAATGTTTGGATTGGGGGAGAAGAAGCTGATCCTAGATCTGTACCTAGGGGAAACATCACCCCGGAATGAAAAATGATCAGTTGAAAGGTTAACGATGATTGTTATTGTGTAGTACAACACTTAATCAAATGAACTTATTCTATATTTTATTGTAGATAGCGACTGCAAAATCTGCATTAGTTTCAAAGGATCTATTAGGTCACAGCCTTCTCACTTCCCTCAGACCAACCAAGGAAAAACAAAGGCTTTGCCGGGTGGCCGAGGGAGGGAGGGAGTTAGCAGCCTTCAGTGCATTCCAGCTTTGTTCCATGATATCACAGTTACGCTCAGCAGCTGTGTGTGTGGAACTTGTCTCTCCACTCGCTCTCTCTCTCTTTCCCTTGCTCTCTCATGCTCTCCCTCTCTTTCCCTTGCTCTTCCTCCCTCCCTCTCTCCCTCCCTTTCTCTCTCTTCTCTGGTTACACAACATGACAGCGACTCCATTCAACTCGAGCGACTCCCCCATGTATGCCTTGGACAGGGGGATGGGAAGGGGAGACTGGGGGTGTCAGTTTGAGGACTGCTGGCTTCACTACACTACAGCCATAGGTGAGAGGGGGTGGGGACAGGAGGTGGAGTGGTGGGGACAGGAGGTGGAGATGAGCTGTGGACAGCCTAAGAGAGACATGTCACTATTAGGCTCTAAGAGACAGTCTACTGGGCAGACAGAAGGTCTGGAGCCTGCATGGCATGCCCAGGTTCCAGCCCTCACCCCCACCCTCTGTGACTCATGCAGCCCAAACGTGGTCTGCTAGAGTGGGGTCGGTGTGAGACGAGCATCCCTCTTTAACCTTGGAGGACCAGCTGCAGACGGGACTCTGGATCAACCCATTTGTCATGCTGTTGTCAAGGTGATAAATACACCATACCCCTCATCTATAGATGTACCCCTCATCTATAAAAGCTGATGCTTTTGAAATGCATATTAAATCAAGGTCACATTAGCTATAGAAATGACATCATTGAGAAGAAGCATGTTCATGAAGTGCAAGAATTGCCGTGGCAATTACATTGATATTGTGAGGACTAAGGGGATGTGCCTTACTGTTGTGCTTTGTGGCCCCAAGGGGGCACTATACTTCCAGTGGTATGACACTGGCTACCACTGTCCACACCGTTATAATCCTAGATCGATTAGGGTGAAGTTGCCCCAAATGCTGATTTTGGGTCAGATTTGCATTTTCCCCACTAATGGTTAAGGTTAAGATCGGGGGTGGGGAAGCTGATCTTAGATCTGTACCTAGAGAAAAATTAACCCTGGAGCCACAGCTACAGTTCATGTAAGGAAATCAGTCAATTGAAATAAATTCATTAGGCCATAATCTGTGGATTTCACATGACTGGGAATACAGATAGATGTGTTGGTCACAGATGCCCACCATTTGTCTCATGCAGCGCGACACATCTCCTTCCTCTTCATTGTGCGAAGTTGCTGGATATTGGGGGGAACTGGAACACGCTGTCGTACACGTTGATCCAGAGCATCCCAAACATGCTCAATGGGTGACATGTCTGGTGAATATGCAGGCCATGGAAGAACTGAGACATTTTCAGCTTTCAAGAATTGTGTACAGATCCTTGCGACATTTATCATGTTGAAACATGAGGTGATGGATGAATGGCGCAACAATGGGCCTCAGGATCTCGTCACGACTTTTCTGTGCATTCAAATTGCCATAGATAAAATGCAATTGTGTTGAGCTTATGCCTGCCCATATCATAACCCCACCGCCACTATTGGGCAGTTCACAACGTTGACATCCGTAAACCGCTCGCCCACACGACACCATACACGCTGTCTGCTATCTGCCTGATACAGTTGATTCATCCGTGAAGAGCACACTTCTCCAGCGTGCCAGTGGCCGTCAAAGGTGACTATTTGCCCACTAAAGTCGGTTATGACGGTGAACTGCAGTCAGGTSAAGAACCTGGTGAGGATGACGAGCACGCAGATGAGCTTCCCTGAGATGGTTTTTGACAGTTTGTAGAAATTCTTCAGTTGTGCAAACCCACAGTTTCATTCACTGTCCGGGTGGCTGGTCTCAGATAATCCTGCAGGTGAAGAAGCCGGATGTGGAGGTCCTGGGCTGGCTTAGTTACACGTGATCTGCGGTTATGAGGCCCATTGGACCTACTGCCAAATGTTCTAAAATTATGTAAGAGGTGGCTTATGGTAGAGAAATGATCTGCCAACAGCTCTGGTGGACATTGCTGCAGTCATGCCAATTGCATGCTCCCTCAACTTGACACTTGTGACATTGTGTTGTGTGATGAAACTGCACATTTTAGTGTGGCCTTTTATTGTCCCCAGCACAAGGTGCACCTGTGTAATGATCATGCTGTTTAATCAGCTTCTTGATATGCCACACCTGTCAGATGAATGGATTATCTTGGCAAAGGAGAAATGCTCACTAACAGGGATGTAAACAAATTTGAGCACAACATTTTATAGAAATAAGCTTTTTGTGCATATGGAACATTTCTGGGCTCTTTTATTTCAGCTCATGAAACATGGGACCAACACTTTACATGTTGTGTTTATATTTTTGCTCAGTGTAGATACTGTCCTAGCCCCCTGAGGAAAGCTTGACTAGGGTAATAATACATCTTGTATATTTCACCATGTCCTAATGTTTAGGATTTTGAATCTCTGTCATTTAATGTATGTTGTTTGCTTAACCTCTGTGGCCACTGTGTTCTAAAACTAACGAAAACACTGTTAAGAAACTTTTATATGGGGAAGAAATGGAAGTGCAACAACTTCACTTAATCCCACCCTCTCACACCTCGTTTTGTAAGATGTCGCCGGAGAAGAAGGCAGATCCAAACAATTGTGTTTTTTTGTTTGTTTTATTTGCGTTGTTTGTAACTTATTTTTTTACTTATTTTGTACATAATATTGCCGCTAACGTCTCTTATGACCGAAAATAACTTCTGGACATCAGGACTGCGATTACTCACCACGGACTGGCAGAATCCTTTTTTTCCTTTTAAGGAGTATGACGAGGCCGACGCGAACGATATACTGCTTTCTCGGGAACAGGCCCAGATCCCCATGATTTGTGTGAAGAGAAGGCGGAGAAAAAGGGGACAGAGGGAGGGCTCTTCCAAGAATTCGTAGGCGATCGAATAAACCCCCACTTCCTTCCATTCTGCTATCAAACGCGCAATCTTTGGACAATAAAATAGGTGACCTACGCGGAAGACATTCAAAACTGTAATATCTTATGCTTCACGGAGACGTGGCTGAACGACAACACTATCAACATACAGCTGGCTGGTTATACGCTGCAACGGCAGGATAGAACAGCGGCGTCTGGTAAGACAAGGGGCGGCGGACTATGTCTTTTTGTAAATAACAGCTGGTGCTATTATATATATGGAGCTATTGCTCGCCTGAGGTAGAGTATCTCATGATAAACTGTAGACCACATTACCTAGAGAGTTTTCATCTGTATTTTTCGTAGCCGTACATACCACCACAGTCAGAGGCTGGCACTAAGACAGCATTGCATGAGCTGTGTTCCGCCATAACCAAATAAGAAAATGCTCACCCAGAGGTGGCGCTCCTAGTGGCCGGGGACTTTAATGCAGGGAAACTTAAATCCGTTTTACCAAATTTCTATCAGCATGTTAAATGTGCGACCAGAGGGGAAAAAAACTCTGGACCACCTTTACA
This sequence comes from Salvelinus sp. IW2-2015, assembly GCF_002910315.2. Classification (NCBI taxonomy): domain Eukaryota; kingdom Metazoa; phylum Chordata; class Actinopteri; order Salmoniformes; family Salmonidae; genus Salvelinus; species Salvelinus sp. IW2-2015. The sequence continues at coordinate 2,137,629 of NC_036855.1, forward strand.
CACAGAGTCCCATACAAAGCTCTCCCTCGACCTCCATTTGGCAAATCTGACCATAATTCTTACCTCCTGTTTCCTGCTAACAAGTAAAAATTAAAGCAGGAAGCACCAGTGACGAGATCAATGAAAACGTGGTCAGATGAAGCAGATGCTAAGCTACAGAACTGTTTTGCTAGCACAGACTGGAATATGTTCCTGGATTCTTCCGATTGCATTGAGGAGTACACCACATCAGTCATCTTCTTCATCAATAAGTGCATTGATGACGACGTACCCACAATGACCGTACGTACATACCCCAACCAGAAGTCATGGATTAGCGGCAACATCTGCACTGAGCTAAAGGCTAGAGCTGCCGCTTTCAAGGAACGGGACTCTAACCCGGAAGCTTATAAGAAATCCCGCTATGCCCTCAGACGAACCATCAAACAGGCAAAGCATCAATACAGGACTAAGATCGAATCGTACTACACCGGTTCTTATGCTCGCCGGATGTGGCGGGGCTTGCAAACCATTACAGACTACAAAGGGAAGCACAGCCGAGAGCTGCCCAGTGACACGAGCCTACCAGACGAGCTAAACTACTTCTATGCTCACTTCGAGGCAAATAACACTGAAACATGTATGAGAGCACCAGCTGTTCTGGAAGACTGTGTAATCACTCTATCCGCAGCCGATATAAGACCTTTAAATGGGTCAACATTCACAAGGCCGTAGAGCCAGACGGATTACCAGGACGTGTACTGCGAGCATGTGCTGACCAACTGGCATGTATCTAAACTGACATTTTCAACCTCTCCCTGTCCGAGTCTGTAGTACCAACATGTTTTAAGCAGACCACCATAGTGCCTGTGCTCAAGAACACTCAGGTAACCCGCCTAAATGACTACCACCCCGTAGCACTCACGTTTGTAGCCATGAAGTGCATCGAATGCTGGTCATTGCTCACGTCAACAATATCATCCCAGAAACCCTAGACGCACTCCAATTTTCATACCGCCCCAACAGATCCACAGATGATGCCATCTCTATTCCACTCCACACTGCCCTTTCCCACCTGGACAAAAGGAACACCTATGTGAGAATGCTATTAATTGATTACAGCTCAGCGTTCAACACCATAGTACTCTCAAAGCTCATCAATAAGCTAAGGACCCTTGGACTTAACACCTCCCTCTGCAACTAGATCCTGGACTTCCTGACTGGCCGCCCCAGGTGGTAAGGGTAGGTAACAACACATCCGCCACGCTGATCCTCAACACAGGGGCCCATCAGGGGTGCGTGCTCAGCCCCCTCCTGTACTCCCTGTTCACTCATGACTGCACGGCCAAGCACAACTCCAACACCATCATTCAATTTGCCGATGACACAACAGGGGTAGGCCTGATCACCGACAACGGCGAGACAGCCTATGTAGAGGAAGTCAGAGACCTGGCCATGTGATGCCAGGACAACAACCTCTCCCTCATTGTGATCATTCACTTTGATGGGGCTGCAGTGGAGCAGGCTGAGAGTTTTTCAAGTTCCTTGGTGTCCACATCACCAACAAACTAGCATGGTCCAAGCACACCAAGACAGTCGTGAAGAGGGCACGACAAAACCTATTCCCCCTCAGGAGACTGAAAAGATTTGGCATGGGTCCTCAGATCCTCAAAAGGTTTTACAGTTGCACCATCGAGAGCATCCTGACTGGTTGCATCACTGCCTGGTATGGCAACTGCTCGGCCTCCGACCGCAAGGCACTACAGAAGGTAGTGCATATGGCACCGTACATCACCTGGGCCAAGCTTCCTGCCATCCAGGACCTCTATACCAGGTGGTGTCAGAGGAAGGCCCTAAAAATTCTCAGACTCCAGCCACCCTAGTCATAGACTGTTCTCTCTGCTACCACACGGAAAGTGGTACCAGAGCGCCAATTCTAGGTCCAAGAGGCTTCTAAACAGCTTCTACCCCCAAGCCATAAGACTCCTGAACACCTAATCAAATCTCTACCCAGACTATTTGCATTGCCCCCTCCCTCCCCCCACTTTAATGACTCTACCCATCTATTTGTATTTTGCACATGTGACTAATACGATTTAATTTGACACCTGTGTTGAACATGTCTGCCTTTCTGATGACGGTGATTCTAAGGAAGCTTTACTGATCTATCCAGACAGACAGACAGACAGACAGACAGACAGACAGACAGACAGACAGACAGACAGACAGACAGACAGACAGACAGACAGACAGACAGACAGACAGCTGTGTGATGTAGAGAGCATGAGAGGGTCGAGAGCTGACTGTGTGCAAGGCATGATGGTCAGGAGAGGACTGTGAGCAAGAGCTGAATGTGTGATGTCTGAAGGAAGAAGCAGACTTGTCTGGCCTGTTAAGAACTCAGGCGCCCTCCAAAGTAGTACCTATTTTCCTACGTAGTGCACTACTTTTGAACTAAAGACCCTGATCGAACGTAGTGCCTACTTTTAACTAAAGCCCATATCAAACGTAGTGCACTACATATTATTCTATGCAGTCACTTTAATAACTTTACCACATGTACATATTACCTCAACTACCTCGACCTAACCGGCACATTGACTCTGTACGCGGTACGTCCTGTTATAAGCTCGCTATTGTTATTTACTGCTGCTCTTTTATTATTTGTTTTTTATTTATTATTTCTTAAGGGCTTGTAAGTAAGCATTTCACTGTAAGGCTGTATTCGGTCGCATGTGACAAATAAAATGTGATTTTTTGAATTTTGGTGATGTAGGTTAAAGGTACCACTTGGACAAGGACACAGAGAACCGGTGCCGGAAGAGCCCAGCTTTACTGTAATGTACTGTTCTCAACCAACCTCATAAATCATGGGAAGCAGGTGTGTAACAGAATAGTGTAGTGGGATATTTGGGTGTCATTTCCCCAGTTCATTTAGGAAACTAGTTTCAGTCCAAAACAGGGATTAAAGTTAAGACAGGAGGTAAATGAGGGAGCAGCTAACTACTTTTGCCAACACAGTTCTCAAGGCT
>NC_036855.1:2140664-2154447 GCF_002910315.2 Salvelinus sp. IW2-2015
TTACTGTATGTACTGTTCACAACCACCTCATAAATCTGGGAAGCAGGTGTGTAACAGAATAGTGTAGTGGGATATTTGGGTGTCATTTCCCCAGTTCATTTAGGAAACTAGTTTCAGTCCAAAACAGGATTAAAGTTAAGACAGGAGGTAAATGAGGGAGCAGCTAACTACTTTTGCCAACACAGTTCTCAAGGGCTTGATAATCTTGGGCTTCACTATGGTGGAAGGCTGCAGACAGTCTCATGCTCTCTGACATCACACAGTCTCATGCTCTCTGACATCACACAGTCTCATGCTCTCTGACATCACACAGTCTCATGCTCTCTGACATCAGAGGACGGCGCGTGACTAAGAGTTGTGGTGTTTATCTGAATGGAGCGGAGGCTCGGCTTGTCAACTGACCGTTTCACTGGCTCCGTCTAAAGGTCATGATTGCTCCCCGCAGCTGTCTGTCTGGAAAAGAAGGGGGCCTGTCCTGTCTCTGTAGTGGCTACATTCTGTTTGTAATTGTTTGCCCTTCTATTCGACGATTGCTTAAATGTTATCAAATGCTCAACAGCCTGAGGACAACACTTTTTCTCTTGCTAAAACACGTGCAACAAGCTTAAAGCGGTGAGAATTCACCAGCTTTTTGGTGCCCGTACAGCGGCAGTCAAGCATCACCCGAGAGGCTGCTACACATTGCTAATGGAGGAGGAAAATTGTAGTCCAATAATTGCAAGTGCAACATCTTGCTAGCTACGAAGGATTCTCTTAGTATTAGACTGTGAAGATTGCTTTGTTGGGTACATGAAACCCTCAGGTAGTGTGAAAGAGATCCACAGCACCGAGCTCATGTGTCTGTTGGCTGAAGGCCACACTGTTACGCCCAGTTTGAACTCTATACCTGCCTCTCAGTTGGACAGAACTTCATGGTTCATTTGTGGTCAGGAAGTAGGGATTTCATCTTTCCGTTTCCTCGCTACTGCTCAAGCGTTTCTCCAAACATCTGTCCCTCAGTGGACTTACTGAATGCAAGCCAAGTAGCTTGACAGACAGTGTGCAAACAAACTCAACTGAGCTCTGGGACTTTTTCAATTTTGAGGCCCCCATTATTTCCAAAATAATGATAATTCTGCATACAAATAAATACATGTACTGGGCTAAAGATGGATCAGCCCATCTGGCATTTGACCGAACTGCCCTATGGCCAATCCTGGCTGAGCCCAGGAAGTGAAGGGATAGTTGGAGGAAGTACTTTTTATTTGTTTTCATACCCTCTAATGCTCTAGAGCAGAGCTCTTTAACCCTGTTTCTAGAGAGCTACCGTCCTGTAGGTTTTCAATCCAACCCTTATCTAGCAAAGCTGATTCTAATAATTAGCTGGTTGATAAGCTGAACCAGGAGAGTTACAACTGGGGTTGGAGTGAAAACCTACAGGAGGGTAGCTCTCCAGGAAGAGAGAGCCCTGCTCTAGAGTCTAGTGGTAGAGGTAGCCTAGTCATTGGTTTGTCTTGTTTGTGAGCTGAGTCCCCTTTGCATGCTCTGCTGTATTCCCTACAGGCTTGTGAGTGGACACCTGGAGGGAAGGGGCCCCTGCCGGCCCCTCTGTGATGGACAGCGTTCCGCTTCAGGTGGCGCTAATTTTGGCTGCCTGTGGGAGGAGCAGAAGGATTGGGTCACTCTACCATGTGGTTCAGTTTAAAGATAGGAGAGCGGGGAGGGAGAAGAGAAGGGGATGGGAGAGAGGACGTGGGGAGGATAGTGGGCGACGGATGGCGTGGAGAGGGGAGGAGTGGAGAGGAGGGGTGGATGTGTGAGAGGAGGGGAGGGAGAGTTGGGAGAGGAGAAGAGCGGGCGGGAGGGAGGGGAGAAGAGAGGACGAGAGGGGAAAGAGATGACGAGAGGGGAGAAGAGAGGAACGGGAGGGAGAGAAGAGAGGGAGGCAGAAGAAGAGGACGGGAGGGGAGAAGAGAGGACGGGAGGGGAGAAGAGAGGACGGAGGGGGAGAAGAGAGGACGGGAGGGGAGGAAGAGGACGGGAGGGGAGAGAGAGGGACGGAGGGGGAGGGAAGAGAGGACGGGAGGATTGGAATGGAAGGAGAGTGGAAGGGAAGGGAGAAGTTGGTGGGGAAGGGAGGAGTGGACGAGGATGGAAGGAAAAATGGAGGATGGAATGGGAGAGGATGGAGGGAAGTTAGAAGATGGAGAGGAGGGAAGTAGTAGAAGAGTGGAAGGAGGGGAAGGGAGGAGGAGTGAGAGGAGGGGGAAGGTAGAAGAGTGGACGAGGAGGGAAGGGAGGAGAGTGCGAGAGGAGGAGGAGGAAGTGGAGAGGAGGGGAAGGGAGGGAGAGTGGAGAGGAGGGGAAGGTAAAAGAGTGGAGAGGAGGGGAAGGTAAAAAGAGTGGAGAGGAGGGGAAGGGAGGAAAGTGGAGAGGAGGGGAAGGTAAAGAGTGGAGAGGAGGGGAAGGGAGGAGAGTGGAGAGGAGGGGAAGGAGAAGAGTGGAGAGGAGGCGGAGGTAGAAGAGTGGAAGAGGAGGGGAAAGGGAGGAGAGTGAGAGGAGGAAGGGAGGAGAGTGGAGAGGAGGGGAAGGTAAAAGAGTGGAGAGGAGGGGAAGGTAGAAGAGAGGAGGGGAAGAGTGGAGAGGAAGGGAAGGGAGAAGAGGAGTGGAAGGGAGAAGATGATTGGTGGTGAAGGGAGAAGAGGAGGGGATAGAAAAGGTAAGGGAAGGGGAGGAGAGGGGAGTGGGAGAAGAGAGGAAGGCAGGGGAGGATAGGAGAGCATGGGGGAGAAAGGAGAGGGAAAGGTGGGTCACATGACCTCTGGCTTTATATTGCAGTCCTACTTGTCACATAACACCAGAATGGGACATGTACCCTGTGATATGTGAATCGCCTGTGTATCTGCGTGTGTGCATGTAATCTTTCGTTTTCATTTTCATGTGTTTGCATGTCTGTCTGTTTGCATATACACTCAGTTGCCAGTTTATTAGGTACACCATCTAGGACCGGGTAGGACCCCATTTGCCTCCAGCACAGCCTGAATGCTTTGGGGTATGGATTCTACAAGGTGTGGTGTTCAAACATTTCTCAATTGGTATCAGGGGATCTAAAGTGTGCCAGGAAAATGTTCTCCACGCCATTACACCACCACCACCACCAGCCTGTGCCGTTGACACTAGGCAGGATGGGTCATGGACTCCACACCATTACACCACCAGCCTGTACTGTTGACACCAGGCAGGATGGGCCATCGACTCATGCTGCTTACGTCAAATCCTGACTCTGCCATCAGCATGACGCACCAGGAACCAGGATTCGTCCAATGTTTTTGTACTCCTCGATTGTCCAGTGTTGGTGATCGCGTGCCCACTGGAGCCGCTTTTATTTGTTTTTACCTGATAGGAGTGGAACCCGGTGTGGTCGTCTGCTGCAGTAGCCCATCCGTGAACAAGGAGCGACGAGTTATGCGTTCCGAGATGCTCTTCTGCACACCATTGTTGTACCGCGCCGTTATATGCCTGTTTGTGGCCCGCCTGTTAGCTTGCACCATTCTTGCCGTTCTCCTTCGACCTCTCATCATCGAGCTGTTTTCGACCTGCAGGACTGCTGCTGACTGGTTTTGTTTGTCACACTTTTCTCTGTAAACCCTAGACTCGTGAAAAACCCAGGAGACCAGCCATTTCAGAGATACTGGAACCGTTGCGCCTGGCGCCAACGATCACACCACGCTCAAAGTTACTTAGGTCACTCGTAATGCCCATTCTTCTAACATTCAATCGAACACTAACTGAATTCCTCGACGCTTGTCTGCCTGCTTTATATCTGTCTGTCTATAGGAGCGAACCATTTTTGTAAACGGGGTGGTGTACCTAATTAACTGGCCACTGTGTGTGTCTGTGTGTGTGTGTGTGTCAATACGTACATACGTATACGTGTGTGATGCTTGTAATCAGGGATTTATCAGCGCTCTACATATGAGCCGCTATCAGCAGATAGAGGCTATCACTGAGAGGCAGTAATCGCTGCTAATGTCACCATGCAGGAACTAGTAGGGAGCGTGCCACTGTCTCGCCCACCCAGATAATGATATTTAAATCAGATAGACATCTCGCCATAATTGGAGTGTACTCCTCTAATGCATTGTTAGCTTATTGACTGGTGCTGTCCACAAACGCTACGTTGTTCGAGTCCGAGGGGAACTTTGCGTGTCTGGCAGAAGCCCAGTTTATGAGTTCAGAGTAGAGGTATGGTGTCCATATCAGGACATATCAGGACAGCCTTAACACTTGAGTTTGAAACAAGTCCTGGAGGCTGTTTTAATATGGGCACCATACAGAGTTCCTGTACTTCTGTTTCACTTGGTCCGGAGCCCGACCTTGTGGACTGCCTCAGGGCATAGTAGAGAATAACTACGATTCAATTCAATTACATGGGTAGAGGTCCGGATCTAATCTACACTGAACAAAAATATAAACTCAACAAGCAACAATTTCAAAGATATTACTGAGTTACAGTTCATGTAAGAAAATCAGTCAATTTAAATAAATTCATTAGGCCTAATCTATGGATTTCACATGACTGGGAATACAGATATGCATCTGATCACAGATGCCTTAAAAAAAAAAAGTAAGGGCATAGATCAGAAAACCTTTCAGTATCTGGTGTGACCACCATTTGCCTCCTGCAGCGCGACACATCTCCTTCACATAGAGTTGATCAGGCTGTTGATTGTGGAATGTCGTCCCACTCCTCTTCAACGGTTGCTGTATATTGGCGGGAACTGGAACACGCTGTTGTACAAGTCGATCCAGAGCATTCCAAACATGCTCAGTGGGTGACATGTCTGAGTATTTCAGCTTCCAGGAATTGTGTACAGATCCTTGCAACATGGGGCCGTGCATTATCATGCTGAAACATGAGGTGATGGCGGTGGATGAATGCCACGACAATGGGCCTCGGGATCTCATCACGGCATTCAAACTGACATCAATAAAATGCAATTGTGTTTGTTGTCCGTAGCATATGTCTGCCCATACCATGGTGCACTCTGTTCACAACATTGACATTAGTAAACTGCTCGCCCACATGACGACATATGTCCGGGACAGTTGATACTGGGATTAATCCATGAAGACCACACTTCTCCACTGTGCCTGTGGTCATCGAAGGTGAGCATTTTCCCACTGAAGTCGTTACAACGCCGAACTGCAGTCAGGTCAAGACCCTGATGAGGATGACGAGCACATAGATGATCTTCTTCGAGATTCATTTCTGCACAAACTGTCAGAAACCTTTGGTTGTTTAAACGCACAGTTTCATCAGCTCTCCGGGTGGCTGGTCTCAGATGATCCCGCAGGTGAAGAAGCCGGATGTGGAGTTCCTGGGCTGGCGTGGTTACACATGGTCTGCAGTTATGAGGTCAGTTGAACATGCTGCCAAATTCTATAAAACGATATTGGAGGTGGCTTATGATTAAAAAATGAATATTCAATCCTTTGGCAACAGCTCTGGTGTACATTCCTGCAGTCAGCATGCCACTTGTAAGCTCCCTCAAAACTCAAGACATCTGTAGCATTGTGTTGTGTGACCAAACTACTAATTTTATTGGCATTTTACTGTCCCCAGACCAAATCTGTTTTGCAAGAAAGACCCGGACAATGCCATCCTAGGTTTGGGTAAACAGACATTTCTCCCAGCCTATCATGTCAGCTTCGATCACATGTAACTAATATGTCCGCTTCGATGACATACTGTAGAACTGCAATGGTTAAATGTCACTTTTTTGACATCCTAATAATGACATCATCTTGTCTTCTGATAGGTCAATGGTCAGCCCCTCAACTCTAGGTCCCTCAAATTCAAATCTGGACCTTGAAGCCAGCTCCCACCGTTTTTTTAAATGATTCCCCTCTATTCAGGGTATTAGTTAGACATGAAACACCAGGTGGGTGCAGTTAATTACCAGGTAACCAGCAGTACTCCAGACCCCCCCGTAGGGTAAGATTTGAATCGAGGGGCCAGGGTTCTGGTCTAGAAGCACGGTTTCGACTGCTCCTACAGTTTTTGCATCGGTACTGCAGTTTAATTGACACCTGGCCCAGAAAGACTATTTCCATAGACGGCCACATAGAGAAGTCAGATTTGAAAATTCCTAATAAGACACTGTAGTCATCATCTTTGCACAAAATATCCATTTAATTATTCAAATAATTGTCGCTGAGACCCATTTTTATTTTCTTCATCACTCACAGCTGAAGGTATTAACATTTTATATTCATCCAGTGTTTGCCATGATTTTGGATGACGTCGTTGCTGCTCACCCTGCTCCCTGCGTGCACTGAATGCTAGTGCGCATGTGATGTTGGTACGTGATGTTGGTACGTGTAAACCGGATATAAACGGTCCATGAATCGGCGTATCCGAACGCGAGTATATTACTTTGAAAACAACGCGCGGACATCTTAGACACAGTCTCTAGTTCTTCATACCTCGGTGTTTTGAATACCCCTGCTATAGTTCAAAGGTTTGCTCCTGACGCTAATCTGGGGTCAGTTTTGCATTTTCCGCACTAATGCTTAGGGTTAGGATTGGTCCTAGATCTGTACCTAGCGGAAACTTCACCCAGGAGCACTACGGCAGAGCAGCTCTGTACTGTTTGTACTGTACCCAGTGAGTAAGTCTTATCAGAAGGTAGCCAATTTCGATGGACACGCCCAGCTGCCATCTGTTTCCAGCGGCTATACAAAGAATCCTGTCAGAACGCAGGCTTGCCGTTTGTCTAACCCGACTATCGTGGCAAATGTAATGTAGACGAAGGCAGCCGAGTTATGTCCTTTAATTCACTAGGACTGACTAATCTACTCATGGAGTAAAACTCAGAAAGAGGGAAAGAAAAACATGTTGTGTTTCCCTCCACTGTCTCCTGGTGGGATCCTGACAGGATTCTTTGTTCAGGGTCCAGTTTCCCAAAAGCATTGTTAGAACTTTAATACAATCGATATGATGAATTCATTATTTTTGGAATTTTCAATTCTCAATTCTCCATGTCTAGCTTTTATTATGGTTGTTACACGGAACAAAAATATAAACGCAACATGTAAAGTGTTGGTCCCATGTTTCATGAGCTGAAATAAAAAAGAAATCCCATAAATTTGCCATGCGCACAAAAAAGCTTATTTCTCTCATGTTGTGCACACGTTTGTTTACATCCCTGTTAGTCAGCACTTTGCCAAGGTAATCCATCCACCTGACAGGTGTGGCATATCAAGAAGCTGATTAAACAGCATGATCATTACACAGGTGCACCTTGTGCTGGGGGACAATAAAAGGCCACTTTAAAATGAGCAGTTTTATCACACAACACAATGCCGCAGATGTTTTGAGGGAGCCTGCACTTGGCATGCCGACTGCAGGAATGTCCACCAGAGCTGTTGCCAGATAATTTAAAGTTAATTTCTTTACCATAAGCTGCCTCCAACATTGTTCTAGAGAATTTGGCAGTGCGTCCAACCTACCTCACAACCACAGACCACGTGTAACCACTCCAGCCCAGGACCTCCACATCAGGCTTCTACATCTGCGGGATCGTCTGAGGGGGGGAGCCCATCTTCCCAGTGGGTGGGCCTATGCCCTCCAAGGCCCACCCATGGCTGCACCCCTGCCCAGTCATGTGAAATCCATAAATTGGGGCCTAATTTATTTATTTCAAATGACTGATTTCCTTATATGAACTGTAACTCAGTAAAATCATTGACATTGTTGCATGTTGCGCTTTTATCTTTTTGTTCAGTGTAGTTCTCAAAGGGTATATTGTAAAAATAAATACATATATATATTCAAAAGTATGTGGACACCAATTCAAATGAGTGGATTTGGCTATTTCAGCCACACCCGTTGCTGACAGGTGTGTAAAATCGAGCACACCGCCATGCAATCTCCACAGACAAACATTGGCACTAGAATGGCCTTACTGAAGAGCTCAGTGACTTTCAACGTGGCAACGTCATAGGATGCCACCTTTCCAACATGTCAGTTCATCAAATTTCTACCCTGATGGAGCTGCCCCGGTCAACTGTAAGTGCTGTTATTGTGAAGTGGAAACGTCTAGGAGCAACAATGGCTCAGCCGTGAAATGGTAGGCCACACAAGCTCACAGAACGGGACCGCTGAGTGCTGATGCGCGTAGCCCGTAAAAATCGTCTGTCCTCGTTTGCAACACCCACTACCGAGTTTCAAACTGCCTCTGGAAGCAGTGTCAGCACAATAACTGTTCGTCAGGAGCTTCATGAAATGGGTTTCCATGGCCGAGCAGCCGCACGGAAGCCTAAGATCCCCATGCACAATTCCAAGCGTCAGCTAGAGTGGTGTAAAGCTCTGGAGCAGTGGAAACGCGTTCTCTGGAGTGATGACTCATACATCACCATCTTGCAGTCCGACATACGAATCTGGGTTTGGCGGATACCAGGAGAACGCTACCTGCCCGACTGCATAGTGCCTTTTGTAAAGGAGGAATAATGGTCTGGGGCTGTTTTTCGTGGTTCTGGCCCCTTAGTTCCAGGGAAAGGAAATCTTAACGCTACAGCATACAATGACATTCTAGACTATTCTTTACTTTCAACTTTGTGGCAACAGTTTTGGGAAGGCCCTTTCCTGTTTCAACATGACAATGCCCTGTGCACAAAGCGAGGTCCATACAGAAATGGTTTATCGAGATCAGTGTGAAGAACTTGAGTGGCCTGCAGAGAGCCCTGACCTCAACCCCATCTAAAAGCTTTGGGATGAATTGGAAAGCCAAATGCGAGCCCGGCCTAATCGCCCAACATCAGTACCCGACCTCACTAATGCTCTTGTGGCAGTAATGTTCCAACATCTAGTGGAAAGCCTTCCCAGAAGAGTGGAGGCTGTTATAGCAGCAAAGGGGGGACCAACTCCATATTAATGCCCATGACTTTGGAATGAGATGTTCAACAAGCAGGTATCCACATACTCTAGGTCATGTAGTGTGTATATAGGTCAAATATATATTTTCTACAAACTTTATTATTATTATTTGTTTTACTGTTTGGACTTAGGTGGGGGGGTGGAATGCTTAAGCAGCGCACCCACAGATTTCAGTGGCAGAAAATTCCCTGCTCTAGCATTTTCCTTGTGCAGGCAGACATCCGTCATCAGGACTCATCAGGCCCAAGATGGCCCCCCTCTCTAATTAATTAATGACCCCCTTCCCCTACTTCTCCCCTTTCAACAGGCCTTTTTGTTTCCCTGCATGTCACAGGTCCTTGGCCAGTAATGAGGAGATTGAGTTACTTTGACGGACTTGTGACTTGTGTTGTCGTTGATTCGTTATGATGTCTTGTGATTCGCTGCCATTTGTTTGTATGGCTTTGGTTTAGGGCTAAGTTTACTGCTTCAGTTTTCCATCTCTGACATCTGCAGTCTTTCCATATCATCTCTGTCTGATGCTGGAATGACAGTTATAACGTTATGCTATTAGCTAATAGGAAATATAATCAGAGTTGATGATATTTTTGATGATAAACCAATCTGGGAATCAAATTGATATAATCACAATAACCATGGTGAATCAGAGGATTAATGTGTGGTCACAGATTTGGTCATAAATTAGTTAATATCTAAAGATGTGACCAGATGTCCTATCACCACTCGGACAATTGATGATACCTATGCTAGAGAATCAGGAGACAGTTTAATATTGAGAATCAGGAGACAGTTTAATATTGAGAATCAGAAGACAGTTTAATATTGAGAATCAGAAGACAGTTTAATGTCGAGAATCCGGAGACAGTTTAATGTCGAGAATCAGGAGACAGTTTAATACCGAGAATCAGGAGACCGTTTAATATCGAGAATCAGGAGACAGTTTAATATCGAGAATCAGGAGACAGGTTTAATATCGAGAATCAGGAGACAGGTTTAATATCGAGAATCAGGAGACCGTTTAAATACGAGAATCAGGAGACAGTTTAATATCGAGAATCAGGAGACAGTTAATATCGAGAACAGGAGACAGTTTAATATCGAAGAATCAGAATCAGGAGACAGTTTAATATCGAGAATCAGGAGACAGTTTAATATCGAGAATCAGGGAGGCAGTTTAATAACCGAAGAATCAGGAGCAGTTAATCGAGAATCAGGAGGACAGTTTAATCGAGAATCAGGAGACAGTTTAATACCGAGAATCAGAGACAGTTTAATGCTCGAGAATCAGGAGACAGTTTAATGTCCGAGAATCAGGAGGCAGTTTTAATGTCGAGAATCAGGAGACAGTTTAATATCGAGAATCAGGAGCAGTTTATACGAGAATCAGGAGACAGTTAATACCGAGAATCAGGAGGACAGTTTAATGTCGAGAATCAGGAGACAGTTTAATGTCGAGAATCAGGAGACAGTTTAATGTCGAGAATCAGGAGACAGTTAATGTCAGAATCAGGAGGCAAGTTTAATGTCGAGAATCAGGAGGCAGTTTAATGTCGAGAATCAGGAGGAGTTTAATGTCGAGAATCAGGAGCGCAGTTTAATGTCGAGAATCAGGAGGCAGTTTAATGTCGAGAATCAGGAGGCAGTTTAATGTCGAGAATCAGGAGGCAGTTTAATGTCGAGAACATTTGAATTACTGGTATCCACCATACAGAACAGACCACTTACTTGGTTTTATGAGCCAACATATGTAGAGGCTTGGAATGTGCTCCAGTCAGTGTCTAACATGCTGTTCACAGCCCAATGACATGTCTCATTTTCATTGGTACAATTATAGATGACATGTGTGTCTAGTCCGAATAGGATATTAAATTAGCTGTAGGCCTACCACTCGCTCTCTCTTTTACTCTTTCCCTCTCCCGCTCTCTCTCTTTCTCTTTACAGAAACACTATTGATATAATCTGACTCTTTCATTTTAAGGTAACTGGTTAGATATTTCCAAATGGAAAGATATTTTGCTGAGGGGCTCTAGTCAGTAGCACCACGACTCATTCAAATACACTGAGTACCACAGCATGAGCAGTAAAGTTGTCCTCTATTCAAGTACCTTCGTTCTGAGACAGTCCTCCATTGTGTGTGTGTGTGTGTGCGATGCATCCTGGCCCCAGGTGCAGGTGTGGTCCTTGTGCCCTTCGACAGGAAGCTCCTCTCAGGACCATAGACTTTAATGTAAAATGTTATCCATGAGTCGTCGTGGTTGTTGTGCGTGTAGACACTCGCTGACAAGAGGGTGGACAGCAGACTGTAGCTCTAAATTTATGAAGGGATTTCAATGGGTAAGATATTGCTCTATATTAAAATGATTCAAATGAGATGGGTAGATGGGCTGCTGGTTCGAATCCCCGAGCCAATTGGGTGAAAAAAACTGTCTGTGCCTTTGAGCAAGGTACTTAACCCTAATTGATCCTGTTAGTCTCTCTGCATAAGAGCGTCTGCTAAATGACTCAATTGTAATCTGTGCAGTCCTTCTGTAGTAACTCAGCAACAATTATAACATAAGGGGTTCACATGGAAAAACAGTGGTTAGGAATACTCCTATATCCCCTCTCTGTATCTCTCTGTTTTCCTTTCTTTATAGGAACATTTAGTTTTGTATAAAAAAATAGTTGTGTCTGAAATGGCACCCTATGCCCAATATAGTGCACTACGTTTGACCATGGCCCATAGGACTCTGGTCAAAAGTAGCGCACTATATACGGCAACTGACTTAGGAAGGACGCCTGTATCTTTTTTTATAGTGACTGCACATTTTTTCTCCTGAACTTATTTAGGCTTGCCATAACAAAGAGGTTGAATACTTATTGGCTAAAGACATTTCAGCTTTCCATTTTTTATCAATTCTAAATGATGGGGTATTGTGTGTATTTGCCAGTTACACTAAATCTACATTGAATCTATTTTTTAATTCAGGCTGCAACACAACAAAATGTGGAGACAGTCCAGGGGTGTGAATACTTTCTGAAGGCACTGTAGGGTATAGGGTACCACTTCTTACACCGCCACAGATATTTGCAGTTTTACAAAACTGGTAGTAAAAGTTATCTGAAATTGGAAGGCTTTAATGTGTGAACTCTGTTTGAATCATAAATTCAGAGGGCAATATTCAACATTAAATCGAGGGCTTTTTAAACACACCACTAATCAACAGTGGGACTGCACAGACAGCTTTATTCAGAACTCACGGGACTGTTGGCTTCAGCTCAGGAAGTGTCAAAGACTGTTACTGCAGGAGGTCCGCAAAAATGAGTAAATATACAGTGCTGTGGGGAAAGTATTTGCCCCCTTTCTAATTGTCTTTACTTTCCATCGTTTTTATACTGAACGTTATCAGATCTTCAACCAAAACCTAATATTAGATAAAGGGAACCTGAGTTTACAAATAACAAAACAAATTATACTTATTTAATTAACAAAGTTATGCAACTCCCAATTCCCCTGTGTGAAAAATTTATTGCCCCCTTACACTCAATAATTGGTTTTGCCACCTTTAGTTGTGATGACTGCAACCAAACACTTCCTGTAGTTGTTGATCAGTCTCTCACATCTCTGTGGAGGAATTTTGGCCCAGTGCAGAACTGCTTTAACTCAGCGACATTTGTGGGTTTTCAAGCATGAACTGCTTGTTTCAAGTCCTGCCACAATATCTCAGTTGGGATTATGTCTGGACTTGGACTAGGCCATTCCGAAATGTCAAATTTGGTTACTTTTTAACCATTTTCATGTAGACTTGATTGTGTGTTTTGGATCATTGTCTTGCTGCACTTCAGCTTCAGCTCACAGACGGATGGCCTGACATTCTCCTGTAGAATTCTCTGATGCAGAATTCATGGTTCCTTCTATTAAGGCAAGTCATCCAGGTCATGAGGCAGCAAAGCATCCCCAAACCATCATACTACCACCACCATGCTTTGCTTTTCACTAGTCATATTGGACCCCATGTCTTACCTGCTCTTCATACTAACAAGACATGTATTGACACCTACTAAAATGTCTTAATTATAATGCACATAATATTTCACATTTCTTGTTGCTGCAGGATGATTTTCCTGCTGTGGTCAAACTGGTCAAATTAACATTCAGAACACCTTCCCAATACTGAGTTCCACCCACCCCTCATTTGTCCGGGCATAATATATTTATATATTTTTTTTATTTAACCATAAACTACAAGGTGTAGAAAGCGTTCCACAGGGATGCCGGCCCATGTTGACGCCAATGCTTCCCACAGTTGTTTTAAGTTGGCTGGATGTCCTTTGGGTGGTGGACCATTCTTGATACACGCAGGAAACTGTGAAAAACCCAGCAGCGTTGCAGTTCTTGACACACATACCCCATTCAAAGGAACTTAAATATTTTGTCTTGCCCATTCACCCTCTAGATGGCACACATACATAATCCATGTCTCAATTGTCTCAAGGCTTAAACACTCTTCTTTAACCTGTCTCCTCCCCTCATCTACAATTATTGAAGTGGATTTAACAAGTGACATCAATATTGTGCGTAGGTAGAATCTAGTGAATACTGTAGGTAGAATCTTGTAGTTAGTATCTAGTGAGTACTGTAGGTAGTATCTGGTGTGTACTGTAGGTAGAATCTTGTAGTTAGTATCTAGTGAGTACTGTAGGTAGTATCTTGTAGGTAGTATCTTCTAGTCGGATGTACTGTACCGGATAGAATCTTGTTAGGTAGAATCTATAGTGAGTAGCTGGTAGGGTCGACGAGTTTATCATAGTGGTCTGAAGATCATGCTGTACAGGAGCTGACAATCTCTTGTAGGCTTTACCTCTATCTACAGTGGGTGAGTA
>NC_036855.1:2157163-2171168 GCF_002910315.2 Salvelinus sp. IW2-2015
AATCTTGTAGGTAGTATCTAGTGATACTGTAGGTAGAATCTATAGTGAATACTGTAGGTAGAATCTATAGTGAATACTGTAGTAGTATCTAGTGTGTACTGTAGGTAGAATCTATAGTGAATACTGTAGGAAGAATCTTGTAGGTAGTATCTAGTGTGTACTGTAGGTAGAATCTATAGTGAATACTGTAGGAAGAATCTATAGTGAATACTGTAGGAAGAATCTTGTAGGTAGTATCTAGTGTGTACTGTAGGTAGAATCTATAGTGAATACTGTAGGAAGACTCTATAGTGAATACTGTAGGTAGAATCTATAGTGAATACTGTAGGTAGTATCTATAGTGAATACTGTAGGAAGACTGTAGTTGGGATTTGTCCTGGAGTGTCCCAACAGTTGTATTACCGTTGCCCAATAGTTTTTCAGCGCGCTTGGGAGGAAGTTATCTTTGATCAGCTCCAGGAAGAAGTCGGACTTATCCCTCTCGCTGGGGATTTGCAAAACTAATCCACCCTCAAGCGACAAGTGTGAGTAGGTCAGAACAGAGGCTTGGGCAGTGGATACCTGTGATACCAGGAACAAGCTGGTTGCGGTCTTCAGGTCATCAAACCATGCATGCCACCTGTAATGTTTATACCACAGAAATAGGATCTGGCCTCGAGTTAGTTCGCTAGCTAGCTGGAGTCTTTGTTCTGTTTCTGTATTCTACCTCTCTCCACACACAGCTTCCCTTCTACTCTGTCGACAGCCATTCAACCAGAATCACCTTTGAGAAAAGAGTGAAAAGAATCTCTGTGTGTGTGTGTGACATCAGAGAGGTTTGTCAGTGCGTGGAGGATTGGGTGGGGTTTGAGGTCAGAGGTCAGGGATAGGGTCACAGGGCTAGTCTTGTGTTTCACCCGAAGATGTGGGGCCTCTGTTCCTGTTTCACCCTGGCTAGGGCCTGCTGAATGAGACCAAAGAGCGCAGAAGTGAGAGAGGGGAAATTAAAACGTGTGTTTTCAGGTATCTAGATGATACAGATCTTAATGGCTTGTTATTAGAGCTGGTGGGAGGGGGCGGTGTGTGTGTGAGGGTCTCCGGTGGTCATGTGAGAGATTGGGTGAACTTTTGGACCCCCAACAGAGGCTGCTCTATATTTGGTAGTTGAGGCACGGCTGACAACCCCTTCCAGTGACTCTCGTGACCCACACACCTGCTCTCCCTCAGACAGCAGGACCTCCATCCTCTTATTGTGTCCATAACGTTGGACCCTCTCCGCTCTCTCTTCTCTCTCTCTCTCTCTCTCTCTCTCTCTCTCTCTCTCTCCGCTCTCTCTTCCCTCTCTCTTCCCTCTCTCTTCTCTCTCTCTCTCTTCTCTCTCTTCTCTCTCTTCTCTCTCTCCTCTCTCTCTCCTCTCTCTCTCCTCTCTCTCTTCTCTCTCTCTCCGCTCTCTCTCTCTCCGCTCTCTCTTCCCTCTCTCTCTTCTCTCTCTCCGCTCTCTCTCTCTCCGCTCTCTCTGTTCTCTCTCTCTCTGTTCTCTCTCGTAGCTACATACAGACTGGAAGTCATTTTCTATACAGTGCGTACATTTATAAGAAACTGTTGGAAGCAATGAAACTTACAAATGAACATGTCTTTGTATGTATTTGAGGTAATGGAGTCAAGCTCGTAGAGTTATGATGGCTGTATGTTACTATGTTTCATCGCTTCAACGACATTGTGTTCAGGTTACGCTACTGTCTGTTGTTTGCAGTGACTATTTCCTACCATTTCCTACCAACGTCTTTATGTCATTAGTTCCCCATATGGTTAGCATACTAAGCAATTCTGGTTGTGTGTATGTCCCTTTTCAACGCCACTGTGTCATCCCCAGTGCGTGATCAGTCCCAAAACCCCTGTTCCTTATTTAGCTCCCAGGGTTAAGGGTCAGGGGTGCGTAGGGAACATATGAATGACGGCTTGTTTCCAGGTGCTGGACAAAAGATCTTGTGTATGTATGTGTGTCTCAGGCAGGCAGCAGGAAACTTGGATTCACAGTGGTAGCGCTGAACTCCGAGGTAAATAAGAAACACAAGCCAATCAATATACACTAACTCACAAATAAACCCTTGAAAACAAAATAAAATCCTCTAGACTATATCACATTTGCATGTTGGTCATTTAGCAGATGCTAGTATCCAGAGAGACTTAGTCGGTGCATTCAGCTAAGGTAGGTAAGTCAACTACATGTCTCAGTCATTGCTTTGTCATTATTGGGTATTGTGTGTAGATTTGGTAAGGGGGAAGAAAAAAATGTCTATCAATTTTAGAATAAGGCTGTAACAAAATGTGGAAAAAGTCAATGGGTCTGAATACTTTCCGGATGCACTATAAGTCAACTACATGTCTGTTAGTGCCAGTCAAACCTTCTTCAATAATGAAGCTACCAGCAAAATCAGCGTTAGTAAGAAAAGGGAAAGGAAAGGGGGATACCTAGTCAGTTGTATAACTGAATGCATTCAACTGAAATGTGTCTTCCACATTTAACCCGACCGCTCTGAATCAGAGAGGTGCGGGGGGGGGGCTGCTTTAATCGACATCCAAGAGTACGTTTTAGTGCAGGAAACACAACAGTGGTGTTTTAATAATAAAATAATGAACAGGATCGAGAGCGGCTTGTAAGCTAATATCATTTTGAATTGCACGTAGCAAATGCCAATCTTTTGGGTTGAGTCGTACTCCCTCCCTTTCTAAGTGTCTTAGTTCTCATCAGTAGGCAGGTGACCTCTGACCCCGACACAGTAAATGGTGTTGGTCCATCCTGCCACCCCATCTGATACATCTGCTTTTTATGTAATGGCGTCTCCCATGAACCCTCCACTTCCCTTCATATGCCCCATATCTTTAATCCCCTCCTCCATTCACTAGAGCTGTGGCCTCAGAAGGAGCTGTCCACCATTTGATTGGTTAGCTAATGTTGGCTCTATGCCCAAATGGTGACCGGTGACCTTATGTTGGCTCTATGGCCTGTGAGCTTGTTTCTTCTTCACTTTCAGCATCTTTCAGCCTCTTTCTCCCTACTCTCTATTTCCCCTCTCTTCATATCTCTCTCTCTTGCACACATTCTCCCCCTCTGCTTCCTCCTCCCCTCCCTTGTCCCCTCTCCCTCCCTGCCCCTCTTTCGTTCTAATTTCATTATTCCCCCTTTCTGTGTAATTGGCACCTTGTTTCGGGGGCTCCTAATTGGAATGGGGAGACAGGTGGCGCCACTCTGTTGTGATGGTTCTTGTTAGCGCTGCAGGCTCTGTAATCTCTTTCTTTATGCAGCGTGAATGTATCAACTCCTGACGCTGTGCCCCGCTGCGTCACTCACCCGTGGTGAACCCTGACGCCCCTCCGCTGCCCGTCCGACACCCCCACTCTGCTCTCTCACCCCCCACCCTCGCCCCTCGTTACTGTCAAAGCCCGTGATGTGGGCCGCTGTGGATGGCTGCCCTCACTCAGGAACAGAAACAGGGGGCTGCTTGCCCTAGACTGTCTGGGGGCTGGGGTAAACTCCCTGGGGCAGGCCTCGGGAAGGAGGAGAACCAATGTGATGTTGGGACGTGTGGTAGAAGGATGAAACGTGCGTCGACCATCTTTGTGCAGCAGGAGGAAGTGGTGACAGTGGACGAGCTGTTAGCTGGAGTGAATAATAATACAAATACTGAGCTATATGTAATATATTGTATATATTGATCAAATATATATATTTTATACTAACACAATTGCTCAGAGAACAAGTAATACTTTTTTTCTCTAAAGGGTAGTGGTTCAAAATTATTGACAAATATAAATGTTCTTATAAATAAAGTAGTCAAAAGTTTAATATTTGTAACAATATTCCTAGCACACAATGACTACATCAAGTTACAGAGGGTCAAAGATCATACGCCCAAGACATTAACAGGGAAGGTTATCATGTCTTGGGCTTATGATCTTTGACCCTCTAACTTTCTCACTCATCATTATTCACGATTCATTAAGGATTATCCGTAATCATGGTAGCATCCACATTAATATAGAAGTGTTTAGAAACATATTCTATTCGTATTTACAACAAAAGTGACTCCAAAGTGACACCATATATTATTTACCATTTAATTTCTTTTGTGCACAAAATTATCTGAAACCCAACCAAAACAAACAGCAAATGCATCCAACAAATGTGTAGAGTCACAAGCTTGATGTAGACATTGGTGCTATGAATATGAGACCAAATACTAAACTTTTTACTACTTTTATTTAGAAGAATCTTTAGGGGTGTCCAGAAAAACATTACTTGTTAAACAAAATAGCTTTCACTGAGCAATTGTATGATTATATAATAATGTAGTTTCCCCAATTGTTGGGGTGTCAATCATTTCAGACGCCACTGTATATGTCGTCTCCTTATAACTGTTTTCTAATTTAACCACCCCTTCCTCCTGATCTTCTAACCGGGTCTGGGTCCAGGTTTAGATCTGAGTTCAGGTCTGGGTCTAGGCCTTTCCAGCCTAATGTGTTCAGGCAGGTGTGGGGGTTAGTGAGGGTTTGTAGGTCAATGCTTTTCTCTGCTTGGCCGTCAACACAACCCTTAATTAGTCCCCTACTGCTTACTGGCACCCTCCTTTACCTCTCTCCTCCTCTCCATCACGCCACAATCTCCCTCTCTCCTCCTCCTCTACATCACAATCTCCCTCTCTCCTCCTTTCTCTCGTTTAGTCGTTCTCCCTCACATTTCCTCTTTCCACACAATCAAACTCACTATTTTCTCCCCTCTCGAACACATATCTCCCCCTCTCTATCATTCACTCACTCTTTTCTCTCCATCTCTCTCAAATACACATACACTACACTGTATTTCATATTTCTAACGAAATGTCAGCGCCTTCAGACATTTTTCATACTGCTTGACTTATTCCACACTGTGTTACAGCATGAATTCAAAATGGATTCAATATAAAACTAATTCTCACCCATCTACAAACAATATCCCATTATGATGTGAAAACATGTTTTTAGCAAATTTATTAAAAATGAATTATATAAATATCTCATTTACAGAAGTATTCACACCCTGAGTCAATACATGTTAGAATCACCTTTGGCTTTCTGGGTAAGTCTCTAAGAGTTTTGGACACCTGGATTGGACAATATTTGCACATTATTCTTTGAAAAATTCTTCAAACTGGTTGCTGATCAAAGAGTCTTGCCATAGATTTTCAAGCAATCTCAAATCTGTAACTATGCCACAGGAACATTCAATGTCATCTTGGTAAGCAGCTCCAGTGTATATTTAGCCTTGTGTTTTAGGTTATTGTCCTGCTGAAAGGTGAATTTGTCTCCCAGTGTTTGGTGGAAAGCAAACCGAACCAAGTTTTTCCTCTAGGATTTTGCCTGTGCGTAGCTCAATTCCGTTACTTTTTAACCTAAAAAAACTCCCTAGTCCTTGCCGATGACAAGCATACCCATAACATGATGCAGCCACCACCAAGCTTGAAAATAATGTTTTGTATTCGGCACATAAAGTTAATTTCAGTTTTACTTTAGTGCATTATTGCAAACATGATGCATGTTTAGGAATATTTTTTATTCTGTACAGGCTTCCTTTTCACTCTGTGTAGTACTCTTAGTATTGTGTTGTAACTACAATGTTGTTGATCCATCCTCAGTTTTCTCCTATCACAGCCATTAAACTCTAAGTATTTGGTGAAATCCTATGGCGAAATCACTGAGCGGTTTCCTTCCTCTCCGACAATGAGTTAGGATGGACTAGGGCTGTGGCGGTCACAAAATTTAGTCGGCCGGTGATTGTCAAGCAAATAACTGTCTGTCTCACGATAATTGACCGTTAATTAATCTCCTGGCTTCCACACATAGCCTACAAGCCATTTTAAAAAGTCTAATAAATTCATGTAAAATAGCCTACACCTTCACAATAAATCCATTATTTATTTTAGACAGGTCTAAAGAAGCATGATATGAAGAAAATGTAGTCTATTTCAGAAGAACAGAATAGCATACTCTGAGTTATCCTGATGTGGCTATGCCATATGGCTGTGGGCTACACTAGTTCATTTAGCAGACAAGTTTTGCTTAGAATTCCATGGCATTATTTTATAGTATGAAGAATGCAATTGAACAAAGCTGAATAAAATATAAATATTTTCTCCAATTGATCTGAGGGAGT
Organism: Salvelinus sp. IW2-2015; assembly: GCF_002910315.2. NCBI lineage: Eukaryota > Metazoa > Chordata > Actinopteri > Salmoniformes > Salmonidae > Salvelinus > Salvelinus sp. IW2-2015. The sequence continues at coordinate 2,163,333 of NC_036855.1, forward strand.
GAATACATGCGGCTATTCTGTATTGAGTGGTTAACAAAGAAATAAGTACTCTTATGCTTAATTTAGAGTTATTTATGTAACTTTAGTTGTTCTACAAACATTGGGCTATATGTTTAGATTTTTGATACATTGTTCGGCTGCATGTTGATAAACTATTAGGCTATTTCTTCACATTTATAAGCACAGCAATGCACACATGGTAGTAGGCTATAAGCGCACATGTTCCTTTAGAGGAAAACACCGTTATCAAAAGTGACCGCAAATGCATCAAGATATGGGTGGCACAATCCAGCTATGCTTGGAAGATGCAAGTCTACACAGGGAAGCTGACCAGTGGAGGCCCAGAGAAGAACCAGGGGATACGGGTTGTGCTTGATGTGACCGATAGACTGAGGAGGCACAATGCCACGTGTGACAATTTCTTCACCTCTTATGAACTCAGCCAGCAGCTCCTGAAGAGAAAGATCACCATGGTTGGCACAGTTAGAAAGAACAAGCCTGAGCTCCCACCTGGACTCCTCACAACAAGGGGGAGGGAGGCCTTCTCATCAAAGTTTGCCTTCACCCCCACCACCACTCTAGTTTCTTACCTCCCAAAGAGGAACAAGAATGTGGTCCTCCTGAGCACACTGCGCAAAACAGCTGAGATCAGTGATCGTGAGGACAGGAAACCGGACATCATCCTGGACTACAACCACAACAAAGGAGGCGTGGGCAACCTGGACAAGGTGATTGGAACTTATAGCAACAGGAGGATGACTGCCCGCTGGCCCCTGGTCATTGATGTGTCCTCATACAATACCTTTGTGATATGGAACAAGATCAACCCTACGTGGATGCCTGATAAGTGGAACAAGAGGAGGGTGTTCCTGGAGCAGCTGGGAAAGGCACTTGAAACCCCAAACATTCAAATAATGGAGCGCGTCCCCTGCACAGCAGCCTCCGCAGCGCTTGTGAAAGCTGTTCGGGGGCTGAATGTTCGGGGGCTGAATCTTGTCCTGATCCACCTGAGGCTGCAGCTGGGGCAGGCAAGAGGAGGAGATCCCAATTCCTCCCCCCAATGAGGGACTGTAAAACAAATACTATGTGCTGCACATGTGAGAAATACATCTGCAAAGTCCATGTACAAACACTTGCTTACACACTTGCATACTGTACTCTACATGTGCTAATTAGAGTTGATTGATTTATATTCTTCACGTTTTTGTTTTGTATCTTTATTCTTATTTATTCTTATTTATACACCTTGTGGGTGGGGCAAATGGTTCAAGAAATGGGAGAAGTTGTACAGTATTGTACAGTATATAAGAATATATCACTATGTTGCCAAAAAAGTTCAAGACTGTTATTGTTTCCCTTCAATAAAATGCATTCAAAACTACTTCTGCACATCTCTGCTACTTTCTCAGGCTATGCAAGTGCTATCTCTTGCTAAAAATGTTTACAACTATGCAGTACCTTCAGCAATAAAAATAAACCTGACCGGTTGTTTCTTCATCAAAATAGATTTGGGGTTTAAAATTCAATTAAGTTGCTTTATTTTAGGGGTTTAGTGAAGGCGGGTCATTTTTTGACCCTTAGGACAAGGAAGGGGACTATACAAAATATTAAGACTACACAAGGGTTAAGTATTCAGACAAAATTGAGGCCACCTGTGGTAAATTCAATTGATTGGACATGATTTGGAAAGGCCCACACCTGTCTATATAAGGTCCCACAGTTGACAGTGTATGTCAGAGCAAAAACATTTCTGCGGCATTGAAGGTCACCAAGAACCAAGAACACAGTGGCCTCCATCATTCATTCTTAAATGGAAGAAGTTTGGAACCATCAAGACTCTTCCTAGAACTGGCCATCCAACAAAACTGAGCAATCGGGGAGAAAGGCCTTGGTCAGAAAGGTGACCAACAACCCAATGGTTACTCTGGCGGAGTTCCTTTGTGGAGATGGGACAACCGTCTCTGCAGCACTCCACCAATCAGGCCTTTATGGTAGAGTGGCCAGACGGAAGCCACTCCTCAGTAAAAGGCACATGACAGCCCGCTTGGAGTTTGCCAAAAGGCAACTAAATGATTCACACCACGAGAAACAACATTTTCTGAGCTGATGAAACCAGGATTGAACACTTCTGGAGGAAACCTTGCACCATCCCTACGGTGAAGCATGGTGGTGGTGGCAGCATGTGTTGATGTTTTTCAGTGGCAGGGACTGGGAGACTAGTCAGTATCAAGGGAAAGATGAACGCAGCAAAGTAAAGAGAAATCCTTGATGAAAACCTGCTCTTGAGCACTCAGGACCTCAGACTGGGGCGAAGATTCACCTTCCATCAGAACAACGACCTAAAGCACACAGCCAAGACAACGCAGGAGTGGCTTTGGGACAAATCTCAATGTTGCTGAGTGGCCCAGCCAGAGCCCGGACTTGAACTCAATCTAATATCTCTGGAGAGACGTGAAAATAGCTGTGCAGAGACGCTCCCCATCCAACCTGACCGAGTTTGAGAGAATCTGCAGAGAAGAATCGAAGAAACTCCCCAAATACAAGTGTGCCAAGCTTGTAGTGTCATACCCAAGAAGACTCGATGCTGTAATCGCTTCCAAAGGTGCTTCAACAAAGTACTGAGTAAAGAGTCTGAATACTTTTATGTAAATGTGATATTTCAGTTTTTCTATATTTAATAAATTAGCAAACTTAACATATATATTTTTTTTATGTGTGATTTTGAGATTGAAAAACCAGATTTGACTAAACCTGGAAAAACAACACTTTTTGTTGTTGTGCCTTATGTTTATCTCTGAAAATAGACACATTTCTTCTTGCATTTCACATAGATTTTTTTGTTTGTTTCCGTGAAAAAAAAAAGTCACCTTTTTGGGTCCTCACCAGTTTGTATCCCTGATTTCTGTGTGTGGTCTGCAGCATGGGTTCCTCTGTGGAATGCCCGCCCTAACCCTATCCAGCCGTTTGTTTGTTTTGCCTTTTTCAAAGAAAGGGAGATGTTTGAGTTATTAGGCAGTCCTCCTCCTATTACTCCTCTGGGGCGTCTGCTTTAGGTTGCATCCAGAAATATCACCCTATTCCCTATATAGTTCACTACTTTTGACCAAGTGCACTTTTGACCAGGGCCCCATAGGGATTAACTCCCAAGAAAGTATTTCCTTCATATCAAACCTGCAATGTCCGCCACGGCCAGCTCTGAACTGATGGAATGCAATTAAGATGGAGAGGACAGATCAGAAAAGGAGGGGAAAAGATGGAGCTTGTGTATAGTTTTTGTGTTCTCTCTCGGATACCTTCTGCTCCCCGTTTGCTTCTTGTGGTCTCTTTCGCTCCTGATCTTACCTGATCTTTCCCCTTATCACGACACAGATCAGTGTTGTGATAAAGGGGAAAGATCAGGTCTGTGGATGTGATAAGGGGAAAGATCAGATATGTGTTGTGATAAGGGGAAAGATCACTTCTGTGAGAAGGGGAAAGATCAGATCTGTGTTGTGGGGACTGTGGTTTAATATAATATATGCCATTTATCAGACGCTTTCATCCAAAGCGACTTACAGTCATGCTTAACAGTCTGTCTCATATCGTAATTTCACACTCGGATCTGTGTTGTGATAAAGGGAAAGATCAGGGTTGTGATCAGATCTGTGTAGTAATAAGATTAGATCAGTGTTGATATAAGAGAAAATATCAATGTTGTCGTAAGGGGAAAGATCAGATCTGTGTTGTGATAAGGGGAAAGATCAGATCACTGTTGTGATAAGGGGAAAGATCAGATCAGTATTGTGATAAGGGGAACAGATCAGATCACTTGTGTGATAAGGGAAAGATCAGTCACTGTTGTGTGATAAGGGGAAAGATCAGATCACTGTTGTGATAAGGGGAAAGATCAGATCACTATTGTGATAAGGGGAAGATCAGATCATTGTTGTGATAAGGGGAAAGATCAGATCACTGTTGTGATAAGGGGAAAGATCAGATCACTGTTTGTGATAAGGGGAAAGATCAGATCACTGTTGTGATAAGGGGAAAGATCAGATCTGTGTTGTGATAAGGGGAAAGATTTAGCCCAACGTCAGTATTAAATGCTTTGGCTGATCCATAACCAATTTGAACAACTTTGAATTTCAAACAGAACAGCACAGGAAGTTATGTACGCCACACAATGACAGTCTTTTAAATTCCACAAGCAGCCCGCGGTGGAGCACAGAACTCAACACGGGACCCTTTTGTGGGTTAAATAGCATTAGCATATTAATGGAGAAAGTGCCAGCTTTCTCAAGAGGGGAAAATCCATCAGTGCCGCCAGCCAGCCAGTCAGCCAGTCCAGGAGCCATTGGAAAGCAGATGAGTCTAGAGAGTAGAGTTGGAGTTTATTAAGCTAGCAGAGACAAAAGTCCCCCCCTCCCTCCTCCAGCCCTTCCACTCCTCATCGCCTCCTCCTCTCCTCCCACAACCCTCTGTGGGCCTTTCAGCCCGTCTGCCCTCATGCTGGGCCCTTGATGGATGCCCCTGCACTTCAGAGGACAGTGTGTGAGGGGGCGGGAGTGTAACATAGTGTCCCAGCGTTTTGGAAAAGAGGTCCTCCTCCTCACATGTAATCCTGCGCCTCGAGCAAATCACCGCTAACAGCCACACTGCAAAGTGGACCACAGATCACCCTGGCAGCCACACTGCCAAAGTGAGACCACAGATCACCCTGGCAGCCACACTGCCAAAGTGAGACCACAGATCACCCTGGCAGCCACACTGCCAAAGTGAGACCACAAATCAGTTGCGCACCTCTCCCGGCACACACACAGTCGCAGGCACACACAAGCTGTAGTCACACACGCATCGCACACACAGTCACCCACAGCCGCATGCACCCACACAGCCGTAGGCACACACACAGTCACACACAACAGCCACAGGCACCCACACAGTCACACACACAGCCGCAGGCACCCACACAGTCACACACACAGCCGCAGGCACCCACAACACACAGTCACACACACAGTCACAGTCGCACACACACACAGCTTGAAGTTTACACGCGCACTAACACACACACATACACACACAGCCACACACACAGCTTGAAGTTTACACACGCACAAACACACAAACATACACACACAGCCACACACCCAGCTTGAAGTTTACACGAGCACTAACACACAAACGTACACACACAGCGACACACACACAGCTTGAAATTTACACGCGTACTAACACTCAAACATGTTGTTCCGCTAACTGGTGAAAAGGAGGAAATCTCAGTTTGTAGAATCTTTTCGGGGGCTGGACATGCTGGAAGTCACACTTCGGTTGAGTGTAGAGAACAGGGTGTGTTGGGGAGTGAGTTTAGGGGACCCAAAGTAGGGTAGAGGGGTACGGAGAAGAGGGGATGGCGGGACTGTTTATTTGTATAGTCATTTAGAAAGAGGGTGCCCATTGTTAGCTGCTAATGACCAACGAGTGAAAAGAACAGAAGTCTGGTCGTGTAATGAACGGAAAAACAAATCTAGACAGGGATAGAGGAGAAACGAGCGTTCACTAGACATCTGGGTGTCTGTGTTGTCCTCCTCTTTTGTGAATTGCTTTTGTTGTTTTGTTCTGTACTGAGGGGCAGTTTGGGTGCCTGTGGATGTGCTTTGTGCCTCTCTTGGCTTCCTTCCCTCACTTGGCTCTCGTCGGAGACGGTGAGGTCTAAAGTAATAGTTGACGCCATCACAGCCTTCACATAATACTCCCTCAGATCCACAGGCATGCATGTGCATACATTTGCACGTCTGCACACACACAACACAGGTGCGCTAGTATGCTGGCACACGCACACAGTCAGGGCGTGCGTGCGCGTGTCAGAGGGGGCGAGGTCATTTGTAACTGTGTGGTCATGGCCTTACAGGGAAAAGGAAATGGCCTGTTACTGTCTCACTCCATCTCTTTATTAAATGGAAATGCTTTTGGCAGAGATGATGTCATCTCAGTTCTAGCTACTCTGAATGTTTCTTCATGTGTAACCTGCTGTTTCAACCAGGGAGCAATCCTGTGCTGCTGGTAGTAGCACTGGTAGTAACACTGGTAGTAGCACTGGTAGTAGCACTGTAGTAACACTGGTAGTAACACTGGTAGTAGCACTGGTAGTAACACTGTTGTAGTCGCACTGGTAGTAACACTGGTAGTAACACTGTAGTAACACTGGTAGTAACACTGTAGTAACACTGGTAGTAACACTGCAGTAACACTGTAGTAGCACTGTTAGTAACACTGGTAGTAACACTGTAGTAACACTGGTAGTAACACTGCAGTAACACTGTAGTAGCACTGGTAGTAGCACTGGTAGTAACACTGGTAGTAACACTGGTAGTAACACTGGTAGTAACACTGGTAGTAACACTGGTAGTAACACTGGTAGTAGCACTGGTAGTAACACTGCAGTAACACTGTAGTAGCACTGGTAGTAACCCTGGTAGTACATCTTGGGCAGAGAGGTGGGTGCGAACTCGGATAGATAGTAACACTTAGCTAGCACTGGTATAGTTACCACTGGTAGTACCACTGTAGTAAACCACTGGTAGTAAGCACTGGTAGTAACAGTAACACTGGTAGTACCACTGGTAGTAGCACTGGTAGTAACATTCATGGTAGTAGCACTGGGTAGTCTACTGTGTAACACTGGTAGTAACCACTGGTAGTAGCACTGGTAGTAAACCTGGTAGTAACACTGGTAGTAAACACTGGTAGTATCACTGGTAGTAACACTGGTAGTATCACTGCAGTAACACTGGTAGTAACACTGTAGTTGTAGCACTGTAGTAGTAACACTGGTAGTACACTGGTAGTAACACTGGTGTATCACTGGTAGTAACACTGGTAGTAGCACTGGTAGTAACACTGTAGTAACACTGGTAGTAACCCTGGTAGTAACACTGGTAGTAACACTGGTAGTATCACTGCAGTAACACTGGTAGTAACACTGTAGTTGTAGCACTGTAGTAGTAACACTGGTAGTAACACTGGTAGTAACACTGGTATATACTGGCAGTAACACTGGTAGTATCATTGTAGTAACACTGGTTAACACTGTAGTTGTAGCACTGTAGTAGTACACTGGTAGTAACACTGGTAGTAACACTGGTAGTAGCACTGGTAGTAACAGATACAGATGCCTTCCTTGTAGTCAATCTCTCTAAAATGTAATGTATTAATGTAGGACGTTGATTGAATCAATGTTTATGCATACTGTTATGTACAATATTTGTGTGTCAATTGTCTTGAATTCAATAATTTAGTTTGTAGACTGAAGTAGTATTATGTTTTGATCAATTATATTCTTATTTTGATGAAAAACAGCATAATTTGGAGGGGGGAAAATAATGCCTAGTCTATTTATCAATGTCGAGCCAAACTGTTATCAACCACAGAGACAGAGGATCCCATTTGTTTTCCCCTGCGATCTCCTCCTGTTCATTTGCTTCACTACTTAACTGTGGGTGCCAGAGATTCTCACTGGCAGGTCCTCTGCTTGTTTTGAGAAGACGAGAATGTCCTCACCCCTCTCTTGCCCTTACTAGCTTACCCCTCTAGCTCCCCCCTCCTCTTCCTTGTTCCTCTCCCCAACCCCTGACCTTCTCCATGGGCAACAGAAGCTCAGAGAGGTGTGAGAGGAGCAGGCAGAGGAGCAGGGTTAGTGGTGGGGGTTTCCAGCCAGGCCAGGAGCGATCAGCTGCCGCTTTGTTGTCTTATCCACAAGGAGTCCGGGGGGGGAGAGGGGGCTGGCCCTGGCCTAGCCAGCCCACTACTACTACACACATCTGCACTGTGAGAGGGAGAAATGTAACCCCTCTCGTC